>NW_005179082.1:82054-102257 GCF_000350225.1 Chondrus crispus
GACAAGCACTTCTCGCCATAGGGAATAAGGCTTCTGGAGCTGTATCCGACAACTTCGCTTTCAATGACTTCGTACGCAATAGAGCTCGTGGAGTTAGTCCAAACCCACCCAGAGGAAGGCGCTAGCACCCCCACGAAGAAGCAGGCACCCGCTCCCACAGGACCACCTGTGCGGACTGTGGAGAGCAGGAGCACCTCCGTGGTGACCGGCGCTGCTCTGCGTCCGACCATCACGCGAAAAAACGAAGAACCACAGAGAACGACCGTTACGGGAACACTGGGAACAAGTACAAGTCTCCTGGTTTTTTTGTCCAGGCTCCCGTCTGGGACGCAGAGACAAGTAAGTCTCGTTTTCAGGCGAGGGGCCAAGTCCGACGTCTTCTCTTCACGTGAGGACCCCAATCCCATGTTGGACGTTGGCTGTCCGAGGAATGTCGGCTGCATCCAAGCCACGGCTATACTCTGCGTGAAAATGGGAATCAAGCTACCCATTCGTCCGCTCTATTGCAAACCATTCTATCACGGATATGGAATGGAGTGTAGCGAAGCCGAGCTTGTGGTTGCCATATGGGATATGCTTGCTACGGACATGTACGGGAACAAACATAACTATTCCGCTCTACGTCAAAAAGGGAATCGGCTTCCTCCTGTAGTGCACTGAGACGCCACTTCCCCTATCTTGGGACACCTGTCCCCGACGCCGCTTTCCGCCCTCGAGCGGGACCTCTTTACGTGTACCCGTCTCCACGTGTACTCGTGTCACACCCACGTTTATCTGTGCCATTCCCCACGTGTACTCGTGGCCCACCACTACGTGTCACGGGTGTCGTGCTCGTGTACCCTAATTAGTATTATTATTATTATAGTCCGACGTCGACTTCTATATAGTCGACGTCCGACCCGAAGTAAATCCTCATGAAGCCTTGGGTCTAGAACCTTAGCTTTTGGAAAGGGAGTTGTAGCATCGCGCATAGTATTAGTCTACCGCTATACTACGCGAGCTATCTACCTCTCCCGATTCCCACCTAACTCTACCGCTCGCGCCCCGAGCTACGTACTGTACTACGCGCCCGAGCTACTCCGGTCACTTCGCCCCGACCGGGCGCCCAGTCTCTCTACTTTTCCTTTAATTCCCTACCGCGTTACGCGCCCGGATCCCGTGCCGGTTATCCCACTGGTGGTCTCCCGAATCACACCCTGCGCCCATGAACACGCGTTGCTCTGTATGAGGGGGACTCACTGTCTTCCCCCTCAGTGCGCGACATTTTGGTCTCCCGACCTAGAAGTTATGGTATCCGGGTCCGAATCGTCCCGTGAGACCCGTGCTGGAGACGTGCCTCCGCGTGTTGCGGCGTGGATCACTCGGAGTTGCCGCGAGGCCCTCCGAGAATCCGAAAGATTCACACTCAATACTGTGGCGGAGAAGCTCGCAGCGGAACCGTCGGCGCTGCCAGAAAACCTCAAGACATTTATTGAGGAAACTATCGCCGCACAAGCCGAGGTACGAGCCGCGAGAGAACGCGATCGATTAACCGCCCTGGAAGGCGTGCTCACCAAGGCCTGGCAGGCGGATACAGCTGCCAGCGTCGAGGAGGCTACCCTCCCGCGGAAACGAGAGGAGGCTGCCACGACGGAGGAACTCAAGGCCCTCCGTCTAGAAATTAGCGTCTTGAAGACGCACCGCCCCGATCCGTCGCCTGGCTCGCAGGGCGGATCGGTGACGCAAACTCCAGCCACCGCTTCTGTGAACCCTCCGACTACAGTCGGAGTAGCGACTCTCTCTCCCGCTGAGGAGTTACCCCCGTTGAGTAAGAGCTTGGTCTTTTCCAATGTGACAATGTCGGCGCTGCAAGCCGCGGGGATCCTGGTCCCGTTCATGGAGACTGCTCCCCAATTTTCCGCCAACCCTCAGGCGTCGCGAACTGCGGCCGGAACCCCCCCCCCCCGAGGGAACCTCCGTCGGACCTATCCACCTCGAAGATGATCTACCTTCCTAGAATTTACTGGGAGGGAACCCTGAGCCAGGGGGACGTTCGGATGACGAGGGGAGTGGACGACGAAAAAAGTCCAAACCCAGTCGGAAAGAGCGGAAGGCTCACCGTCGCAAAGGACGAAAGGATGGCTACCGGCCAGACGGATACTCTAGCCTGTCCTCGTCAACCTCCTCCGACTCGGGATCTGATTTCAAGTCGGAGTCGCTAACGGCTTCAACGCCGACGCTCGGCCCCGAGAAGAAGGTGGTTTCCGTTTGGAAGCCGATGATTCACCGGTTCCGAGGTGTGTGCAACTACCGAGCATATCGCCTCATGGATACCGACCAGACCTTGGACGACGGGGTCTACGCTACCACCCGTAAGAGAGTACAGTACCTCCTCGTGGTCATGGGGGAGTGAAACAATTTCATTTTAACAATCAATACAAAAAGACTAGCAGCGCCTGATCATCGGATCTAATGCCTCTTTTGAGACTAGCGCTGTGCTCGGGAATTGAACCCGGGCTCACAAACGAAAGATTACTATCCCAAGGAGATGCTAAACCCCTGTGCCATGCCGCATCGCCTGCTCCCATTCCCTACTCCATCTTACCCACCTTCATCCCATGGGGAACGTTGTATCCCCTCAAATAACGCTTTTTTGAGCCCGTCCCATAAACTTAATAATTGTTTCCATGTTCTGTGATAAAGAGAGAGAGGCATCTTGCCTTAGGAGGGAGGGAGGGTGGGAGAGAGAGGCACGCCAGGTACGTTTTGTGCATGCATGCCTCCCTTTATATACCGCCACAATTACTGGAGCGCGCGTGAGACAAATGCAAATGCTGCGTACCTAGGGGAGTGGCTGGGAGAGTGTTTGCGGGAGTTCTCAAGAATTCCACTCTCTCACCACGTGTCATACGCGTCGAGACTTGCCACGACACTGGCCAACCTCGCTATACAGTCAACTGTGTTTCATGCGCATAAACGCTACTCGACTACACAACACGAAACCCCAAAGCTCCCCGACGCAGGAGGGAGGCACCGTAGCCGTAGGTGGATGGGTCCTTGTCATACGATTGGACTGGAAACGGGCAGACCATGCACTTGTGTGGGGAGCCCGATCAACCAGAACGATGCCGAGGTAGACACAATTGTGCGGTCGAAATAAGTGGATGCCATCTCTTGACTTCTGGGCCCCCACCCAAATCGAGCCAGCCGTACTTCTAATGGAAACCCTAGCAACACCTGTTCTGTATGTGCTCCGATCCTCAAGGAGTGAGAGGTGTACTTTGCAAACGGTGGATCCGAGATTGACAACGCTGATAGACAGTTCTTCAACGCCCTGGTCAGTAGCCCCGTAGACAATTCCTGTCGTTCACCTTGTAGAGCAAAATATCGCACGTGCGCACCTCTGGAACCAGCCCAGCGCTTCCATAAGTCGATTGGAGAGTTGAGCGAACCGATTTGCTTGTACGCCACCAGTGGCATCCCGCTGGCCTGCTGCCCCTTCAATACAGATAGTCGAGCCACGATATCACTGTCAGTAATGACAACGTTAGCAGTCTTGATAGAGGCCACAGAGCTTTCGCGTAGCCCATTGAGTAAGTACGCGAAGAGAACTATTGCCGCGTCACGTAGTATAGGTAGAGAAGACGTCTCCATTCCTAAAGCCCATATCCTTTGGACAATTGAAGCTGGCACACCAGCACGCACGGTACGCTGCGGAAATTTGTCCTCTTACCACTTGCGGAACCCTCGAATCACATGCCAAACCATCGGAAATGATGGAGCTGCTTCCCCTATCACCGCTAGATGCATCTGTCGAACGGCACTTAGGTGCTGGGGCAGAGAGGCAGCGCTGACCGAGCGCCTACCTGCTTCCCGTTCTGAAGCAATCCAACCTATGAAAGCGATGAAATGAGCCTCCGTTTCCGGCAAAAGCATGCGGTTCTCGCTTGTACAGAAAGAGACCCAGGCTTGCCACTGTGAGTTCCTGCTCCTCACGGTGTTAGGACTCCATGCGTAGTCAGCCAACAGCAGCGCAGCACGTTTCGTACCCACGGTTAGTCCTGTTTCCGCGTTGTTAGTGATCCTGCCGGCTGCTGCGTCCACCAGACCGAGTCGCCTCCGCGTACGCGTTTCTACTCCAGGTTGATTTCTAGTAGTACCAGCTTCCAGTGAGGGTTGATGCTCCGGTGCGCCGTCCACACCTCTCCTGCCGGAGCTTGCAGCACCTCGGCCCGAGTCGCTAGACTGAGCGCCGCCGCCTGCCACGGTTGCCGAGGCCAGTTGGGGATCAGCAGCTTTGCGGGTGCCCGAGTTTCCCGCAGTTTCCGAACCGTTGCGCCAATTAGGTCCACCGGAGGGCACAGTAGACGGACGTGCGTGTCGTCCCAGTGCGATGTCAGTTCCCTGAACGTTTGCTGTTGCAGGAAACGTGGATGCTCGCCGAGGGGGCGGAACGGGAAAGAGTCGAGGGGGGCTTTCATTCCAGCCTGCACGGAACGCCTGACTTGCCTGCGGATCTGTAAGTCGGCGCGGGAGAAGCGTCGCGACAGCCTGTCGGCGAATTGATTGGCAACTGACGGAATCCATTCGGATTTGATTTGGAACCCGAATTTGTCGAGCACCGTTTTGAGACGACGCAACTCGCGCATCATTGGTCGGCTGGCGGACACAAACGAATTTGTAATGTGTACTACAGATTGGTTGTCGATGTGCAAAAGCAAGTTGCGTCGACCCTGCTTGGATAGCTGCCTTCCCAAAGCTCCTGTTAGTATCATGCGCAATGCCTTCAGTTCTCTGAAGTTGATGCTTGCTGCGCGGTCCTTCCAGTTCCACACAGCCTGTTCTGACCAACGTCCTGCCACTCCCGCTTTCATGCTTTCGACATTCAGAGTGCCACCGTATCCCATGTCCGCAGCGTCCGTGTGGAGGGAAGCCTCCACTGGCTCCGGTACCATTGGTCTGCCTGCCAGTTCCTGGTCGGTCAACTGTTGCCAGGTGAATAGATCGCGAACACTTTGGTGGCTTAATTGACACCGGCCTCTCGCGTCTCGCGATCTCTTCGCCGACATGTCCCAGTACAGAGCCCGCGTGTAGAACCTTGCCCATGGCATCGCGAGGGTTAACGAGACGCACACTCCACAAAAATGTTTCAGCATCTTCAGCCGCACCCAACGCCTTCCCGCTCGGACTTCTGATAGCAACTTCTTCGCAAGGTCGCGCACCTTGGCGACTGTGCGATGCGCGATGTAGAAGCGCATCTTGCGTGTGTCGATTCTTACTCCCAGGTGCTCGACGACGGGAGATCCAGTCCATTCTCCCTTGGTCAAATGCCGTGCGAGCCCAAGCCGGTTCATCAAATCGCGAATGATTCTCTTTGCCCTGATACAGTGCCACAACTTTGCCACTATTCCGTGTGGTGTGGGAGTAACGAGGAAGTCGTCCAGATACGCCAGCACCCGGAATCCAAGTCTCCTCAGCTCTTTCACAAACACTGCCATCAGCCGTGTGAACCACAAAGGCGAACGACCCCAGCCGAAAGGCAGAGCGATACATTGGTAGTACCGTCCTTCCCACCGAAATATGAACCAATCCCACATCGACGGGGGTAGTCTGAGATGTCGATATCCCTTCTGTATGTCGAATGAGAGGAGGCGGTCTTCCTTCTGAATTGAGGTCGCACACTCCGCGAGATTCTCCATTCTTAGTGAACCTTTTGCTTTGACTGCTTCGACAAATTGACTACAAATCTCGGCTTCGTACCCTTGTCCGATTCCTGCCATACCACGAAAGGTGATGATATTACGGCCCCGGCAGACCGTGCTCGGGCTGCGTGTTCCCCAGTTATCTCTCGGTAGATTCCGAGGCGACAGCCTTCGCGTAGATCCTTCGCACCGAAGGACTTGTCCTCCTCCGTCTGCGGGAAATTCCCCAGCTCCTCCCCTCCGCCTGGAACAAACGGTACGGTTGGACGCTCGTATACCCCAAACCGGATTGCCCGACAAAAATAGTCCGAACAACCCAGACGACGCCATTCGTCGACTTGCTGCTGAGTAGCTCGCCAAAGAGCGGGTCGTGTGTCCGTTTTAACTACTTTTCCTTGGCGGACCCTCCCTTGCCCGAACGCCTTGTCGCGTTGCTTGCATTGAGAGTGGCCACCGCCTTCATAGGTTGTGTGGTCATGTGTGTGTCGAGCTTTTCCATGGCTTTAGCCAAATCATCAGCAGCAGCAACATCATTCCGCTGCTCAAGACTAGGCATAACCATTTTGGCATATGTAGGATCCCTAGCGGACATTTTGTAGAACTCAGCCCGGAGTCCCACAACACGAAGGCCGTATCTGATGGACAATAAGCCCCAGACATCGAACTGGGCTGCTTTTCCCGGCTACCAGCTTTGATTGCATCGTTCCTCAAGGCCATAGCTGCCTCGTGGAAAGCCATCCAATATCCCGCAGCATTAACGTAATTGGCCTCATACTCCCATACTGGGCGTAGACTCTGGTGCTTCTCTATTGCTGTCCTCAGAGGCCATTCTCTGTGCTCGAAAAAGCCCCCGATAAATGCCCCAACGCTTGAGCCCTGTTCATACGGGTAGCGTGTGAGCCCGAAGTCCTTGTCGTCCCTACAACGTCTGGCAATCTGACCATAGGTAGTCATCCAATCCAACTCGATACCAGCTTCTTCCACAGTCTTTCCTTTTGAAACAAGCTTGGCTTTGCGTATTAAAGTATCCACTTGCTCCATACTATCCGCAAAGTCGCTCATCTTTGTGCGCTTTAGCGTTCTAAAGAACGCGCGATCGAGTCTTCTTTTGATCGTTTAGAAAGTGCCTTCCGCCAACGTTCTGGGGTCTCTCTTGTAAAAGAGAGAGGCATGCCAGGTACGTTTTGTGCATGCATGCCTCCCTTTATATACCGCCACAATTACTGGAGCGTGCGTGAGACAAATGCAAATGCTGCGTACCTAGGAGAGTGGCTGGGAGAGTGTTTGCGGGAGTTCTCAAGAATTCCACTCTCTCACCACGTGTCATACGCGTCGAGACTTGCCACGACACTGGCCAACCTCGCTATACAGTCAACTGTGTTTCATGCGCATAAACGCTACTCGCCTACACAACACATAAATTCAGCGCGGTAGACCCGATCAGGGTCATCAGTTTCCTTGCTCGTTGTAAGGAAATTTTGACAACGCCAATATGACCGAAGCGATGGCCCTGATGGCCCTACCCTTCCTGCTGGCACTACCCACCAAGGAAGCATATGAGTCCCAGCGGGGTCTTCACCGAAAATCTCAAGGGATCGCGAACTGGGCCGCCGCCGTCAATTGGCTGTTACGCACCTACGCGACGAACCTCGAGATCGAGCGGGCTCTCACTACGTTGAGGGAGCTACGCCAGAAGCCGGACGGGTTGGAAACTGAGTACGATACAGTAGTCTCTCTTTGCAAGAATGACCCGCAATAGAATATTCTTTTTAGTTGAGTACACGGACTGTTTCCCGTCCTGAATGGCCAAAACACCCCTATTTTCATGACATTTATTCATACACGACATAAGAATATGGAATTTCGAATTATGCCTTATCACATGGAGTACAGTGTGTACTGTACAAGGGAACCTATTTTGGTCCTCCAAAACGGTCAAACAGACTTTGGATATTCGTTTGAGAGCGAATACTGTTATGTTACATGATTTGAATGTTTCTCAAATCATGTAAACTAACAGTAAAACCTGTGAAAATCTGCTGTAGTCGAGCCTCTCAAGTGAAGAAAAACTGTACTGTCCCGACCAATATTTAAGGAGCTAAACTCCGGTACATATCTTCGATCATTTCATCATCCATTCTCACATATATCCGCTTATCCATGCCTTGCTTCACCCTCACCCACAGACAAAAACTATCAATTCGCAATTATTTCGAGGAAAGACAGGCCCAAGGCCGACCCCTCACACAACAAGCTCTTGTTCAATGGGCTAAGCAAAACTTTATCTCTCTTTTATAGCCTCTCAACCTGTCATATCCAAACTACTGTCCCGAAAAAACGATTAAAACTACAGGATCGATCGATACGTCGATGCAGGTAAGGACAACAACCTGCGTTGGAGGCTGTATTGTCAGAATGGGTTCACAGTAGGCAGCTTGCCAGGCAGTGCATCATAGGGGATGTAATTCGACAGCAAGCAGTGCGCCTTCAAGAAGAGATAAATTCTTCTCGAACGGAAGACAGCAAACTTGATATGAAGTTCACAGTGGGGTGGCTGTCCATATTTCAGAAACGTTGGAATCTACGATCTCGACGTATGCACGGCGAGAGTGGCAATGCAGGTATAGATTCTGTAAGAGATTGCCTTCCTTCTTTGGATTCCCTCGTACAAAGTTATCACCCTAATGATGCATGGAATGCAGATGAGACTGGATTATATTACCAAATGCCCCTGATTGTACTATTTCGCACGCACCCCTCCCGGGGCGCAAGAAAGCTAAAGTTTGCATAACTATTCTGGTTTGTGGCAACGCTTCAGGAAAAGAGAAGTTTCCTTTCATGATAATTGGCCAAGCACGAAAACCGAGGGCGTTCAAAGGAAAAACTGGACAGGAGTTGGGTTTTGATTATTGGCACAATCGAAAGGCTTGGATGACCAGCATTCTGTTTTTTGTGTGGCTGTCGCGATTTGATGCCTATATTGGGAGGACTACTGGCCGAAAGGTGTCCTATTGCTTGACAATTTCAGTGGTCATGATAAAAAGACCATCTCCCAGAACTACAGAATACAAACATTTCCTTCCTGCCACCAAATACCACCTCGGTATTGCAATCCATGGACGCCGGCATTATTGCCACTTTGAAGGCGAGGTATCGGAAACTGCTGTATGAAAGGGCCTTGGATCTTTTGCAGGAAAGCAACAGCCAGATTATAAGATCGATAAATTGCTGGCGATGAAATATATTACAGGTGTGTGGGAAGATATGGACGAGGAAATCAGTAATAATTGTTAGTCCAAGACCAGTTTGTTGGCTAAAGAAACCACAAGAATCTGTGATAATGAAGATCACCTGCCTGTCAGAGAAACTGACGAAATTATAGGGGTAATACGGCAGTTAGTGGTCCGACCACTAACTGCTGTATTACCCCTATATTGCTCATTCTTGCATTGGGGAGTCCCCAATGCAGGAATGAGCATAAGTGCTCTCCTTAACGACGAGGATTCAGAATGCCATGATGAGCCAGATATATGTACTATGGCTTCCTCTGTGTTGCATGAGCTGGATGTCGGGGATAGTTATAGTGAGGCAGGGATTGGGACTGATGAAGACAGTGCTTCTCCAAGCTCGGCTCTGTACAGGGACGGGCAAGTCGCTGCATCGAAGACCACACTGGATACTGTCGAAGCACAAATAGCTCCGAATTTGGCTGTACTACGCTACCTTCGGCGCATCTAAAGAGATCTCGCAGCTGCCAAAGTGCAAACGCAGACGCAGACGAGAATTGATTCAATATTTTCAGGGGCCAGTATCCTTGCTGGACAAGCATCACAACTGCTGGCATAGAAATATACTCTTTACCTGGATAACAATGTCCTTTCCCGTCCTCATTCTTATAAAGAGAGATTATTATACTCGAATGTCCACCGCCCTTGGAAGGTGCGGGGACGTACACTCTGCATACGCGAGAACGACCCTCTTCATCGAGGGACTCACCCCCGCGATCAAGCCGCTAGTGTTACAAACTCGCGAGGAGCGACTGCAATCCTCGTTCGAGGATACCGCCGCCCATGCCCGTTCGCATGGAGACGCCTTCCGGGCCCGGCACGCTTCTGGGTGCCGCGTGGAATTCGGGAAGCCCTTCCCTGTTAGGCTGGTCCTCGTCGCCCTCGATGGCGCTCCGTAGACGTCTACCGGCCCCGGTCCCAGTTTCGAAACGGACCGGGGGCCGAGAATTGCTTCGCTACTGAAGAGGACAACGTGGGGGGCCCCTTCCCTCCCGACCGAGGAATCCTCCTTCAACGACGGAGATTCGCTGTTTTACGGCGATCGGCGTAAGCCGTACCGACTCGCTCGAGAGCCTACCGAGTTCTCTCGCGGACTTCCACCCGGGCGAACGTCCCGTAATTACCAAAAGGATCTGCGAGGACCTCCGTCCCCGCAGATCACCTGCTTCACCTGTTATCGAGTCGGGGACCACATTTCCCCCGACCGCGATATGAAGGTGCAGGATGTATCCCTCGTACCCCACCAATACGAGAAGTTGACCACGGCCCAAAAGAGCCGAGTGCCTCCGGATGCGCATCTCCGAGCCGTCGCCTTCCTCATTTACGAGGCGAACCGCGTAATGAACCCCGAGACGGCCACCGACTCGCCGCCGCGCGGCGGTACCGGGACGAAGGCCTTTCCGCCCCCCATTGGCGTCCATCCTCCTCCGAGAAACCAGGAGACCCTCAGCCTGCAGCAGCTAAGGTGGACCCCGGCTCGCCCCGGGATACGACGCCCCCAACGGCGGAATTGTCCTCAACTCCCAAGGCGGAGAAGCGGTACCGAATACTCGGCCGCAAACACACTGGGTCATCCCAGGGAAACCCCGACCCCGAACAGCTCGGTACCTTGCGCCGACCGTGGCGGAGAAAGACCCCCCGCTTGCAAGGGCTTTTAACCATCCCGAGACAGTGCTTGTGCTGTCCCGGAAGAACTAAAAGGTCTATGCCGACCTTGGAATATCACCGTCGATATTGGTGCGCCAGCTCACAGTATTGGATACAGGAGCTGGTTCCAATTTCGTACGTGTCGATACGCTGCCCCCAGAATGGGAGGCGCTGGTTATTCTGGGTGAAATCCCGACGATAGTCGACGCTAATGGGAGACCATTGCGTACGAGCGGACAAATTCCTCTCGTGGTGCGGCTAGGCGACCGCACCATGAGGGGTACCTTCATCGTTTGTGAACGGTTAGCTGCCCCCGTGATACTGGGCTGTGAGTTTAGCGACAAGTTCGTCGAAGCAATTTACCAACGGCGAAAGGTGGTGGAATCTGAACGATGGCACCAAGATACCCATCGTCCGTAAACCGGCGTCTCGGGCCGCGAACGCCCCTCCCCTTCAGTCGGAGCAGGAGTATGAGTATGCCGGGAGGATCTCCCCGAAACTCAAGGTGTCTCGCGCCGTGGAAATTCCGGCCGGCACCCAGGTCTGGGTATACGTCACAAGTGGACGATCAGGACTCTCGGTTATCGAGTCGAACCCGCAGTTATATGCGAAGCACCGGATGTCCGTCTCCAACGGGGTGGTGAACATAGCCCTGTTGTAGGAGTTCAAGGTCCTTGTGGCGAACTTCTCATCTGCCAACAAGAGGTTGCCGAAGAACCAAGTCGTGGGTTTCGTGACTCGGCATCCTCGGGCGATGGCGCGCTCAGAGATGCCGCTGGACGCGGTCCTGGCCGCTGAATTCTCCAAGGGAAGCCCCCCTCTACTGGGCGAGAGGCCCCTTCCCTCTCTCCCCAGCGGAGCCATCTCCTCCGCGGGATGCGGTCCCCTCGACCACCTGCCGGCGCACGTTCGTGGTCAGGTTCGCGACATGCTCGCGCCGTACGCCGGAATGTGGGACAGATATTTGGGTGAAGTTCGAGCGACAGAACATTGCATCGAACTCGCCCCCGGCGCCAAGGCGTTCGGATGTCAGCCATATCGAGCTGGTCCCCGCACCCGTGAGGCAGAACAAGCCTCGGTTGACGAGATGTTAGCCAGCGAGGTGATGTCCCGGTCCAAGTCCGAATGGGCGTCACCCGTCGCGCTCATCCCCAAGTCAGATGAGAGCCTCCGTTTCTGCGTCGATTATCGATGGATGAACGCGTTGACCGTGCGAGACACGTTCCCAATCCCTCGCATGGACGATTGTCTGGACACGCTCGGGGAAGCCAAGGTGTTCTCTACCCTTGATTGTAACTCCGGGTACTGGCAGATACCAGTCCCCAAGGAGGATCGCCCGAAAACCAAGTTTACGTGCCACGCCGGGACGTATCAATACAACCGCATGCCCTTCGGATTGATGAACGCCCCGGCAACTTTTCAACGTGTGTTGGATATCCTCCTCTCAGGCTGTCGCTGGAAGAGCTGTCTCATCTACTTCGATGATATCATAATCTTCTCCAAGGATTACGGCACGCACTTCAGGGATGTGGTGGTAATACTCCATGCTTTGTAGCAAGAAGAATTATCACTTAAACTCAACAAGTGTAAGTTTTTCCAGGTCTCTGTCGAGTACCTGGGGCACATTATTCGACCGGGCGAACTCGAAGTCCACCCGAAGAATGTCAAAGCGCTGTCAGAAGCGACCCCCCCACGGACCCAAACCGAGCGTCGCTCGTTTTTGGGAATGTGTGATGTCTACCGACGTTTCGTCGATCATTTCGCCAAGATAGCGGCGCCATAGCGGCGCCCCTTACGGCAATGCTCCGAAAAGGAGAGCCGGGCGTCCTTCTCAATTTGGACGAAGAACGGACCTCAGCCATCCCCACGTTGAAGGAGAGTTTGATCTCGCCGCCGGTCCTGAAACTTCCGAGACTAGGGCTGCCGTACTCGCTTGACACGGATGCGTCAGACGCTCAGTTGGGCTGCAAGCTACTGCAGACCCACGAGGTTGGACACCGATATCTTGTCGGGTATTAGTCACGGACGCTCTCGACAGCGGAACGCAACTACTAGACAACCGAGAAGGAATGCCTCGCCATTGTGTGGGCGATACAAACGCTCCGCCCTTACTTGGAAAGGGAGCGGTTCACAGTCAATACCGACCACCACTCCCTGCGATGGCTGAGGAACCTCGCCGATGCGAGTGGCCGACTTGCCTGGTGGTGCTTGCGCCTTGCCGAATACGACTTCGACATGACCTACGTGCAGGGAATCAAGAACTGTCTCGCCGACGCCCTAAGTCGGATCCCATCTACGGGGGGTAGGACGGTGGCGATCGACGAGTAGATACCTTGCTACGCCGTCATGAAATTTAACGATGAAACTCAACATCAAGAGGAGACCTACGACCTGCCTACGTCGAGTTTTCCGCGGGCTGCTACGTTCTCGACCCCCCAGCCTCGCTCACTGCAATAACCCACGAAGATTTCTCTCGTGAATAGCACTCGGACCCTTTTTGCAGGGAGGTGACTTCCCGTCTTGAGAAGGGGGACTGGTTTGCTGAACTGCGGCGGTCCCGATTCTTCGTGAATCGGGAAGGGTTGGTCTGCCGGAAAGACCACCTCGACGGTGTAGAACAGATAGTGGTACCAACAGCCCTCCGAGAAAGGCTGTTGTACCTTTCGCATTACCCCGCCACCTCCGTCCATCCGGGCGGCAGGCGGCTGTTTCATACGCTTAGGCTGCGGTTCTTCTGGCCCAGAATGTCCGTGGATGCTTACTCCACAGTGAGGACGTGTCCCGACTGCGCGAAGGCACGCATCAAATTGCGGAAGCACAAGTCGGAGTTGAAGACCTTTCCCCCGTCAGGACAGTTGGAGTACATCGCCTCGATATCGTAAGCGAGCTCCCCGCACGCCGAGAGAGAACCAATACCTGCTGGTGATGACTGATAGATACTACAAGGTAACAAGTACGGTCCCGCTCAATAGGATTACCGCCGAAACTGTCGCCACGCGTTCATTTCCCACTGGGTCTTCACGTACGGAGCACCCGTGAAACTCTTCTCCGATAATGGAGGACAATTCACCTCGAGGTTCTTCCTCGCTGTATGTAAAATACTCTCGATCGAAAACGTGTTTACCACGGCATATCACCCCCCAAACTAATTGGCAGGTGTAAACATTCAACCGTACGTTGGTGTCAACTCTTCGGCATTACCTCGCCGATAACCAACGTGATTGGGATCAGCACACGGATGCCCTCATGTACGGTTATAACTGTATGGTTAACCAGATGATTGGGATGAGACCCTTCGACCTGGTGCTCTCCCGGACCCCGAGTCCGCTGGCTCTTCAACAAACACCCCTGTTGGACCCCTCCGCCTCTAGGGCTCAATTCAAGATCCACCACCTGGCGTGGCTACGTTGTCTCATGTCGACGGCCAGTCGCAATTTTCTTGCTAGAAAAGACAGATACAAGCGCGATTTCGACAAGCAACTTCCGTACCCCACTCCTGAGTATCAGGTTGGTGATCAAGTTCTCGTGAACCGCGAGGCAGCCCTCCAGTACGAGGACCCCAAGACTGAGGGCCCGTTCCCCGTCGTACCAGTGGACGAGCACAGCGTCAAGATCCTACACCGGACGGGGCTCAAGGATCGGTTATCTCGTGACCGCGTCATCAAATCGCCCCCGTTGCGCAGCAACGTGGAGGAACCGCTGCACCAAGCGAAGCCAACCGGGGAAAAGGAGAACCGCACCGTTGCCGTACCTCCCGAAGCCACCCTCTCGACACCGGCGCCCTCACCCTCGCGCATGCCGGGGCGGATGGATGCCATTAACGGCGGAGAACGCAAAGAAGCCCTCTCGCGACTGGCTGGATTCCGCTCTCAGGTCGGGAATGCCACGGGCCCTCCGCTGGGAGAACCGGCAGACCCACACCCCGTTACGCGCTCGCGTAGTACGGTACCCTCGGGTCCCCGAAAAACCGGTGGTCCGGGCCGCCTCGCCCGCGTCAAGAAACGCTAATGAATCCGCCCCTACGGCGACCGACCACCCCCGTCGGGCATTCATTTTGTCCGGAGCAGACCGTCTCGCGGCCAAGTGCACGTTTCCCCTCACGACCCTTCGCGTTCGACTCACATCACCCTCAGCTGAGCCCTTACCTCCGGCCCCCAGGCCGGAGACCAACCCGACACCCACGTCGTACATTCGCTTATCGGACACGGTCCGGGTGACGACGGGATTGCCCTATTCCGGGTGCATTGGTACGGCTACGAAGTCGCCAACTCCACCTGGGAACCCGCGCATCACATTGACTACAATACTGTGATGGAGTATTGTCGCAAGAAGCGGGTAATAATCCCCGACTGCGCGCTCTAGAAGCGACCGGACAGCGTCGGGCTCGAAAACTAATTCGGTTCGACCGAGGGACCTGTAACCTCTAGGCGCGGTACGGTGGCTACGCCGCCATAATGCCTCATGGAACCTTACGTCACCACCCCCGATCCGCCACCGCGCGTCCTGGCCCGACTACGCTACCTCATTTGGCCACGGTCTGATTTTTGTTGATTTTTGGTTTTTTGCTTGCTGACAAGGGTGATTATTTCCGTTAAAATCTCGGGCGTGGTGTCCCGCCCCCAACCAGAACGAAGACAAGCCACCGGCCCGACAGTGCTGCCGGTTTTGGTCAATGTCACCCTCCTACCGTGGAGCAACCTCTCGCGCGGCGAACGAAACCCCCCCGCCCCGCCAAGGGTATGGTGGTTTCGCCTCTTCCCATGGCAGGGGAGGGTAGGTGGTCGGCCGCAGACGGCAACGCTGTCCGCCGTCCGACCCGCGCTCGGTCCCCGTTTTTCTTAAGGAGGGGAGACCATTTTCTCACGGTAGGCGTGTTCGAGGTCGCCCCCGTACCAATGACGGAGGACGTCGGCTCGTGGCAACGAGGCCCCGACTCGCCAGGTGGCGCGCCGTCTAAGGCCTCTCCCGCTCCAATGACGGGAACATCCCAACCCGTTTGACGAGGCGTCCCCTCGCTTGGATGGCGCACTCATGCTCTCGCCCCCTGAAGGGGGTGACGCCGTTCTCATCGAGCTGAGGTCTCTGCCCGCCGCGCGTGAGACCCTTACAGTCGCTGTAGACCCCCTGGCTTTATCGGGGTCTCAGCTCGCGGTGGGGCAAGTAACCGGTCACTACCCGTACCAATGACGGAGTATTGTCCCGCACGGTAGTATCACGACTGTCAATGTCGCCATCGCCCCCCAGGCCGACCGCATCCAGATCCGAGCCGTGAATCCACCTCGACCTAGTGTCGTTCTTTTGTGTTACTGTATAGTTCCTCGTACAACCGAGACTAACGCACCGTACGCCCGCCAACCACCACGGCAGGCTCCTCTGACCACACGTCGAATCGTCTTCCTTTCTTCGGATGCTCGAAACTTACTCCCCATGCGGAAGAACCCCACCGGTGGCCTACCGCTCGCACGCACGATGTGCCTCGGAGGGAGCTTCCTCCCGTATGCGGAGATTGACGAGGATCCGTTTCAAATTAGCTAAGTAGACCTGGTCGTCCTCGGTGCTGGACGCCCACGTGTCGCAATCCCAAGCGCGAGGAAGGAGCCGGCTACATGGAGTCCAACGCATCCGCTGACGGATCAGCTCTACGAAGGCCACACGGCTCTCAGTGTTGCTTCGTCGGAACTCGGGGCATAACAACGCCGGTTCCACAACCAAGCGGTGCGTGAAGTCCCGGGGTCGCACAGATGCAATGCTGAGGCCCCCCGAGAGTTCACCAGACGCCGCCGCGCATTGGCGGATTAATTTCTCCTCCCGAAGCCCTTCGGCAGAAGGGAAGGGAACCTGCTCGAAGACTAGCGCGTCGTCATAAAGACTTCGACCCCACAACTCCCGCGGGCGGGGCCATGACCCTCCCAAATGGCTGAGCGCCCCTACCAAGGCGTCCCTTGGTGCCTGCATGACACCCCACGGGAGATGCTGCTGTTTGCTCTGGTCACGGAGCAAGAAACCGCGCCCGTCGCGAGAAAGCACGCGCTTGTCGCAGGAAAAGCTCGCGCTCGTCGCGAGATAGGTCGCGTCTGTCGTGGAACCAACTGCACTTGACGCAGAAACAGAAGCACGCGTCTGACGCGGAAACGAAAGCACGCGCTTTTCACGGGAAAAGCTCGCGCTCGTCGCGGGATAGGTCGCGCTTGTCGTGGAACCAACCGCACTCGGCGGGGAAACAAAAGAACGCGATTGCCGCGGGAAAAGCACCCTCTTGTCGTTGGATTGAATGCGTCGGTCGTGGGACAACAGCCGCCCTGGTCGCGAGTACAGCCACGCGCACCGCGGGACCAGATCACGCGTACCGCGAAAAAGGATCGCCCGTGCCGTAACGGAGAGTACACGGCGTGCAAAGACCAGCATGTCGAGGCAAATAGGGCATCCTTTCGGAAGAACCAAGTTTATGGACGGAAAGGTGGGAAAGAGTTTTGCACGCAAGCTTCATGGCTCTTTCCACTTGCCTCTTGACGATATGCTCGAGTTATGCAAACGAGGATCTATTCTCTCCTCAGTTCTTAGGCAAGCCCTCTCTACAGTTGCATAGAAATGTACGCCTTGGAGGAGCACCGGAAGACCTTCCAACTCGAGAAAGGTCTCCTTCGGAAAGCTCTTCATATATTTCAACGGCCACGTTCAACTAGACTACATGTACATCACAGAGCTGGGTAATCAGCCCATACTCCACATCGAAGACGTACACGCCGGGCTTTCCGTTACGTCACTTAAGACTTCCCGACAGATGGATGAGGCATCCCGTGTGTTTGATAACAAGTGGTGTGATGTACACGGTCCTCCAGCTGTTGTATCATCTGACCCCGAGTTCAATAACTCCGTGTTCAAGGGCTTTTACAGTACGCAAGTGTCAAGTTCCAGCCACGTCCTGCTCGAAGACACAACAAGCTTGGAGTGGTTAAGAGGAAGAATGAGTTGGTCCGGTTGATAGCCCAAAAGATGACTAAAGACGCACAGCTTTTCATGCAGACACGCAACGTGGAAGTAAAGAAGTCCGACGTTCTCTGCCGTGAAACATATGTGAGCAACATACTGTACGGTAGCAAGAGAATGAGCACCTTTGAACGCGCTATGGGCAACACTCCTTCCATCGCTGGACTCTCAAAAAGTGTTGTGACTGACCAAATAATGGCTGCTCACGAAGAGCAACTTCCCCGTCGAGCCCACTTGATGCTTGACAAGGGCCGGTCACCCAACACCGTCCTTCCCGAAGACCTTCGACGTCACGTTCTCGTCTACTACTTTAAACGCAACGTCAAGTTTGGCAAATGGGAATCCGGATATGTACGTGCTGTGGAGCCGCACATGGTTATTATCTCAAATAACCCGGAAAATCGTGGTAAGCCAATACAAGCTGCGTATGAAGATGTGCGCATAGCTCCACGGTCACACTTGCTGTTAGATCTGAACCAAATTGGTTACGTTTTCCCCCGGTCGTATGCCGTCGTCGATACGGATGACACCGAGGTAGCCATGAACCAGCATCTAACCGACAACGCAGAGTGCCGGAGTCAAGGTTTGCCGACAGAGGACGATCTCCCAGCAAGCTTTTCCGTGGGAAGAGGAAGACAACGTCCACCTTCCTCAACACGATGACATTCCTGAGCTCAGAAAAGACGGAGAGGACTCAAGAGTACTTGCCGATGAAGACGCCGCCAGGTACTTCGAAGAAGAGCCTGCCTTCTTTGCGAATACAAGGAAGTCTCTAAGTTTAGCCAATCTTGTGAGACCCCTACAGGAAAATAGCACTACGTCAGATCCAGAAAGGCAACAGGGCACTCTGAACAAACCGTTTGCCCCACCTCGTCCCGAGAAAGACACTGGTGAGGTGAGAGTCATGCCTCCCCCGGAGCTGCCGTTTGAACTCCAGTCCATGGAGCAGGACGTCCTTCGTCGAGTAAAGGGGATCATCGGAGATAAACCCGCTTCGGAATTTGAACTGCAATTCGGGCCCCGATGGCTGCTTGACAAAACCATAGCTGCTGAGAAGAATAACTACGACGGTGCCATTGAAGAAGTCAGGTTGAGTTCCATCCCTAGAGGTGCCAACATTACTTCTTCGCATCATTTCTTCCAAGTCAAGACCGATGGGGAAGAGAACAAACTCCGGCTGAAGTGTGGAATGGTGCCTCACGGCAATCCCGACAAAGATAAGGAGAGTGTCCCGAAGGATTCCGCAACTGCACAATTCCCAGTGATCAGACTGGTGTTGTCCATCGCCGCCGTCTTGAACATGATCGTTGTCACAATCGACATTAAGGGTGCGTACCTGCAGGAAGATTACCTTTCTCGAGACATCTATGTTCGACCGCCAAAAGGTTCGGCGGCCCGTGGAGTTCTGTGGCGACTTCTCAAGCCCGCCTATGAAATCGTCGAGTCTGGAAGACTCTGACAGGGGACAATAGATGGTTGGATGTCTCGGCAAGGAATTGTACCAAACCCTGGCATGCCACAACTCTTCATGAAGTTTGGCGATGGAGGTAATATTGTTCTTGCTCTTTGCAAGGTCGTGGATGATTTCCTGGTAGCCGGGTCACTAAGAGAAGTCAACGACTTCCATGCTGCGCTTGCAAAACGATTTGAAGTTGGCAGGTTCGTCGTTAACCTCCCGCTAACCTTCAATCGCCTCCACATTTCACAAGGTATGATGGTACAGTGCACATGGATATGAAAGAGTACATGGAGAAAATGGAGTTTCTGGCGCTGTCTCGGGAACAGAAAAAGCAGTTACACGAAAAAGCCACCCCGGAAGAACTCACGTCGTACCATGGCTTGGCAGGATCACTAAACTTCCTTGGTCATGGTGTCCTCCGGCAGGCTTCTTTTGCAGCAAGCTACCTCCAGCAAGCTGTAGGGAACCTAAGAGTCTCTGACTTGATTAACGGCAGCGAGGTTCTTAACGAACTGAGGGGCTTGACTCCACAGCTGAAATACTGTGCTCCCGCGATGCTAGACAAGGACCCTTCGTATTTGTGCTTCTCCGATGCCAGCCATGGTTCCACTTCATATGGCCAGACCAGATACCTCTCCGGGATATACCTGCCTGCGGGGGGTGCCGGTGTGTACAATGTCCTTGATTGGCATAGTTGCAAGCAATCCCGAGTGGCGTTTTCGTAAATTGGAGCTGTGATACTTGCCGCAGCAACGTCGACGGACTGTGGATCGCTAATGGTCGAGAGCCTCAAACGAGTGTACGGATCGGATGTTCCCCTTCCGTTTATCCTCACGGTTGATTCGCACGGCTTGTACTCAACAGTGACGACCCTTCACGATGGGACAGACTACCGTCTCCGACCCACAGTAGCACGAACGCGAGACTCCTTCGAAAACGGAGACATATCTACGATGCAGTGGATTGCTGGCAAACTAAACCTTGCCGATGCCTTGACGAAGAGAAACTTGGAAATGTTCCGAAAGCTGAACAAGGTCATGCTGAATGGAGTGCTGGACCCCTGCATGTTCGACAAGGCCAAGCGGATCCAGTTTAATTAGCATCAACTCCTCATCAATTACGACCCGCCTCGTCGGTCGGGA
>NW_005179082.1:102357-121682 GCF_000350225.1 Chondrus crispus
GAAGCAGCTGCTTCTTCCCGACCGACGAGGTCTCTAGAGGTAAATGGCTTCTTCCCTTGTCCTATGCCCTTCCCCCTGCGTCGCACCGCTAAGGATACCTTCCTAGCACCCCTATGACGCTTTCGCTTGCCTTCAGGCTGCTTAGTAAGGCGACGAAGCTCGGGGATCCCAAGGAGATCCAATCCATCGCCCACGCAAGCGCGCAATGTCGCTGAGCTCATTTGCAGGGCGAAACTTTCAGCCGGATCGTAAACAAGCGGCCTCCCGACATCGACAACCACAACGTGGCCAATTTCTTCTCCAGAAGAGTCCAAACCGCCGAGCCTTGGCAAGAAAATCCCATCTTGCTGCTGGACTAACCATTCCTCCTCCTCCAGCTCGTCCGGCAGGTGAACCTTCTCGAGACGGTAAACACGAAGGTGTTTCTCCAGCCATGCGCCTGCTTGTGAAAGACTTGAGGCCGACATCGACTTCAAGACTATCATTTCCTTCGCCACCGACTCCCCTGCCAATGCGTGTAGACCATTCCCGATTGAAGCTCGAAGGCATTGACCGCGCGGGGAGTAGACGAGGTTCACGGCATCAGTCCGGAGCCGGATCGAGGCAGATGTCTCGCTGCGAGCACCGGGACAACGAATTCTGAAGAACAGATCTATGCGCCCAGTGCAAGCAAGGTGCAAACTATCTAAGTACCGATCTTGGGCGCGAAGATCATACACAACTTCCATCACCATCCCCTTCCAATTCGGACTCTGGTGGACCGCCACGTCGCTTTCAATTTCGCTGCACCACTCGGCCATCTCGTCCAAAGTCCCCTCTGCTTGGTGAGACTTCATGGTGTAAAAGTCGATTGGCCAGAAGGACTGACGACCTCCACGGTCGTCTGCATATTCGTGGTACCCACGGTTGACAAACCGCTTGTCACTTCCAGACGCGAAGAGCAGGCGACGAATTGTGTATCCTGTGTCGTCGACGTGCGACTCAAAGTACCTGGAGCCCCAATGGCTGAAGAAGCCGACATCCTCGAGCTGTCTTTCCGGAAATTCCCAACAAGGACGCACGCTCAACCATTCTCACATGTCCTTCGAGACCGACCGCGGCAACCTCAAGCACCTCACCAACTCCTGCTTGTCCACCAGTCCCACTTCCAAGCCTCCTTGTAGTCGCACGCGCTCACTCTTGTCGTCCATCTCCAAGGCCTTGACAGGCACCCGCTTACCCTTGAGCGTAATCCAACGTGCGTCCTCCATCAATCGTCTCGCTCCCATCCCTCCGTACCGTGGTCCACAGGCTCTTGTATAGGTTCCGGTCAGGGTACAAGCTCGACAACGGACGCA
Source organism: Chondrus crispus (assembly GCF_000350225.1). Taxonomy (NCBI): domain Eukaryota; phylum Rhodophyta; class Florideophyceae; order Gigartinales; family Gigartinaceae; genus Chondrus; species Chondrus crispus. The sequence continues at coordinate 103,695 of NW_005179082.1, forward strand.
AGACGCAGCGGTGAGTGAAGCAAGAGACGGAGAGCGGAAACCGGAGCGGCGGTGTTGCGGAGCAGTGGTTTTCCGGAGCGGCGGTGTTGTGGAGCAGTGGTGCACGCAGCAGCGCGTGAATTCGAAGCGGAGCGGCGGTGTAGTGGAGCGGCGGTGTTCCGGAGCGGCGGTGTTCCTGTGAAGAAGCGGAATGCGCAGCAGCGCGAGAAGGGAGAGGGATCGCCGTGGATTGGAGAATGCGGTGTAGGGGAGGCGCTTCAAAGGAAAAGGAAGAAGTGGACAACTTCGCGTCAGACCATCGGTTATATAAGACGAAGCTCCTGACTGGGGTCTGGCAAGGAGTCGGGCCCCATCCCCGGGCGATATACCTCGCCGCCGGCGTGCGATTTGAGCCAGCCGCCGCAGGCCGCCGTCGAACGTGGCCCGACGGGGTGTGTGTCGTGGGCACGGTACAGCGAGGACGGCGCTAGCCATAAACGACTGGCAGTGTCCGCGGCAGTGCGCCGCCGGTCCCAAAATACAAACGGGAATTTTTACGCGTACTTGAATCAAGGGGAAATTAAAGGGACTAGAAATCCGGGGGTTACTCACGCCCTCACGAGACAAGACCCCCGGTGGCTTTTGTGGCCTTTCGCTTTGCCTCGCTCGATCACCTCCGTTCCGCTCCCTTCGCTGCGCACGTTCAGGGAAACCGGGCCTCAGCTTCCGCTCGAGCCTAACATTCTTACCACAGTTTCAGAACTAAATTTTCGGCAGCAGGATTTCTGCTCTCCCTGTGTCCTTCCGTCGATAAACAAATCTGATCGAAGCGGTATCAGAACGAACGGTCATCGTCCCTACCTCCCCGTCAGTGAGGTCGTGCTCCTCGGCACGACGACCCCCGTCCAAATTCCAAGCAGCAGCCGAAATACAGTCAGTCTCGTCTTCATCATGACTTCCCCAGCTCCATCCGCATCCCCGTCACCTCTTCCACCTCGACCGTCTCTCCCTCGACCGTCTCCCCCCTCGACCCCGCACAAGTGTCGCACATGCCCTCGCTGCGCGCGCCCCGTCTCTGCAACAAACATGTACTGTACATGCACTGTTCATATACTGTACATGTACTGTACTGTAGATGCACCCGGAGTGCACGCTGCTAGCCTCAAGAATGCTCCGTACGTCGCTGAACAGCGCAACACGTGTGCTGTACTGTAGTGTGTAGAAGTGATCTTATTGGTGCGGCGTAATTTTATTAGAACTTGATGTCGTCACCAAATTCTATTGGATGATCTAGAAGGTTTAGAACCTATTGGAGGTTTCCAGACACAAACATGCGTAATTAGTACAATTTAGAGTGGTGTAAAAGGCTATATAAGCATAGAAAAGCGACCCCCAAGGTTAGAGGAAAGGGAGACATAATTTCTCAAACTGCTCAAGGGGTAAAGTAACTACTGAATTGCATCTTACGTACCACCGCGCTTCCCGATAGCCGCCATAGCCCAGTTGCCTTCGTTGTACTTGTAGCATCGCAAGGGCTGGGCCCGCGTCGAGTTAAGCGATGACAAGGAAGTGTTTAGAGTGTCAGTAAGGGTGTCTGTGGGCAGGAGAGCCTGATATCTAGAGCACGTGTGTGATGGAGTGCCATGTGTCCCAAAATGTAATTACTTTGACCATCGTTTGAGCTGGAGCGCCAAACTTAGAGGTACCCGTGGGTTGGAGTGCCAGGTAACATATCGTCAGGGGTAATTAGGCTGTTTTGATTGCTTTGGTAGTCTTCTAAAACGAGCTTGGAAGAAGTAAGAGTGACAAAACTGTATCTGCGCCGGGGTTACCCCTCGTATTCTCACATAATCTACTCGACTATTTCCTGTTACGAAGGTCGACCTACTGGGACAATGGTTCGAGTGACGCGACTTTGGGTTTGATCAGGTAGGATTGACGGAGTAATATTCTCTAATATATCTTCATAACAACAACGAGGTTGATTTTTATCCTCCGAAAATGTTTTACCATCTCTGGTCTTCTTCGCGGTTGACGAATTTAACTTGTCGTTATTTCGAAGTGTTTAATGGGCTTGAAGAAATCGAAAAGCTTTCCGGCAGTAATCTTGAATATTCTCCATCTCGATACCATTGTAAAAGGCAGTTACCATCTTTGAAATGTCTGCCCCTGACGCGTCGTTGGGATTCAAACATGACACACACGCTAAGCATCCCGAAACGCGATAGATTTTCCGTGTATACCCGTGCATCTTTTTGGATGGACTCCATCAACTTATGGTCACGGTTCGCGGGTTTGAACCATTCGTTGTAGAGGGACTGAATACTGGCAAAATATTCATTCTTTTTTTGCTCGAAGACCACAATAGAGTCCTCTGATGCAGAGATCCACGCTTTGGAAATAGATTCATCTTCAATAGGAGTGAATCCTGAGCCGCGCACACTGATTTTCTTGGGAGTAAATACCTTGGGTGAGAGATATTCCATGATGATTGTCATGGGGGAGATCTAGGGGAAGATGCGAAGCTTTTGGGTGAAACATAGTGAGGAAAAGTTTTGCAGGAGTACATAACGGGTTTTCGGATCTACGGGAACACTCCCGGGAAAAGTGACCAATTGAAGCATAGCACTTGGAAAGCAATTTCTACTTCGGCGATGCAAGTCTTAACTCTGCCTGGCCCAGTGGCAGCAATTATTTATGACGAGTTACCAGGCCTGGGAGGGGAACGCTTCCTTGTGCGCGCATTTGCATGCGACGCTGAACGTGTGCCCCTCTCTCAGGAATTAATTATGCATGTGTATCAGAGGGAGACGGGACGGCAAAAAAGTAAAGAAGCTAAGCTGCCCAAGTCCCACCGAATGAATAACCTGATCCGCTTGTGTAGACACCAGATCTCTCTGCTTGTTGCGAGAAAGCGTCCCAATTCTCCTCTACCGCATCCGTTAGCGACGTGATTCCCACTGCGTCTCCTTCACGACTGTCCGTCCCAATGACCGTGTCCTCATGGTCACTGCTGAGGCGCCCCATATCGACGGTCGTTCGCCTTCGACACTGATGAGGAGACAGGGGTCCATCTCCAGTTTCTTCTCCTGTGTCTTCGTCCCATCGGGTGTGTCCCAGACCTGAATTAGGACCAATTTTTCTTGGTTGCAATGAACTGGCGCCCCTTTGCGGTGAACCGTCGACGGCGGATTAACCATCATCGCGATATCAAGGGCCCTTGCGGTCAGGAAACTGGCAAGAGGTGATCTCTGGGATATAATTGTCGTCAGCAGATGACTTGGAAGATCGAACAAGTCAGAGGGGGACAGGAATGCGACATGTTCGAAGGTAGGCGGGCTTTGGGCATCATCACGATCTTTCCAACCAAAGCAGAAAATGTATCTCCCGAAATTCAATTGGTATTCTTTGGGCTGGCCATCTGACCAAAACCCCCTTTTTTGCGTCCGCGAAATAGCAATGGCCACAATTTTTGGCATTTTTCTTGTTGGTGGGGCAGTACTTTTGGGCCAAATCAGAAAATGGGTAGTTTGGTAATTTGATCATGATCCGGTGGAGATGTTCTTATATATATAAAAACACTAATCCTCATATCATAAATGAAAACTATTTTGCCTAAACGTGTAATTTGTTTGGCTTTTCACAAGAAATATTTCCATGCTATGTCACAATCCAAGCGCTAAGTGTGCGACAATGCGATTGTGTAAATTCTCTAGTTTTTTTTAAGTTTTAGCATACTGTACTTCCATAAATCCCCAATTTTGACTCCATTTCACGAACATTAATAGCATTTTAGCTGAAAACATGTGCAGAGCAAAACTCGGCCGTTGGATGGGGGGCTGTACCCGCTTTCGAACAAGTCTTCACTGGCCCACATTGATCAGTGCTTTCACGTTTTATGAGAATCGCCAGTGTGAGGTGACAAGAGTGCTGATTTATGCAAACCTCCTCAATTGACTCATTCCAGGGGGGGGCGGGGCAGGGGGGTAATTTGTTTTGGCGGGGCGGTTTGAACAAAATTACCCCCTTTTTTTGGCGTGGCGGGGGGGGGTAATATATTTTTTTTGCGTGGCGGTAGGTAATTTTATTCAAATGCAAGGGGGGGCCGATACAGTGGCATGCGGGCGGACGTCAAGGAATCACACTTGCGGAGGATAGGATGGAGCCGACCCATGACACGGCATGCGGGCAATTGTCGCCGCGGCGACACTGGACCAAATCGCAAAGCGGTGGGTAATTTTATTCAAATGCTTTTTTTTTTTTTTTTTCTTTTTCAATCAATCAATGTCTCTTTACATGAAATCTCAAGTAGATGAGAGACGTGCTCCAGCATATTACAACGGCGGTAGTGGGAGAGAAAAATCAGGAATACAAGTCCTCATCACCATCCGCATCGGCCAATCCTGCATCTCCGCCAGCCGGTCCACCTCCAGCCGGACCACCTGCCGCGGCAGAGTCGCCGAACTTGAACTCGTTTCCAAAGCCACGCGTAGTCTGCAGCTTCTGCGCAAACATCTCGTACTTACGCACGTCAGCATCCGTCACAGACCGTCGCGCATACTGCATTGCTTCTTCAAAGTGGACACGTGTGATGTACGGAACAGGGTCCTCCTCCTCTTCGTCCATTGCTTCCGGGTTCTCCAGGCGACGCTTCTCGGCCTCTTGCTCCTTCGCAATGGCCTCACGAATAGCAAACTTGCACGCCCGCTGGCAAATTTCAGTGATATCTGCTCCGGAGTATCCTTCAAGTGCCTTCGCCAACTCTGTCAAGGATACATCCTCGGCAATCGGAGACTTCTTCAGCGCAGCCTTGAAGATCTGCACGCGTGACTCCTCATCCGGCAACGGAATGTACACCAGTTGGTCAAGACGCCCAGGTCGCATGATGGCAGGGTCCAAAATGTCAGGCCTGTTCGTCGCTCCAATGACGAACACATTCTTCTTCACCCCAACTCCGTCAATCTCGGTCAGAATCTGGTTGATCACACGGTCACCAGCTCCTCCTGCGTCACCGGCAGATGACCCGCGAGCGCGCGCAATCGAGTCCAGTTCGTCGAAGAACAAAACACACGGCGCAGACTGGCGTGCCTTGTCAAATAGCTCTCGTACATTCGATTCAGATTCTCCGAACCACATCGTCAACAGCTCCGGCCCCTTGACACTGATGAAGTTCGCCTGGCACTCGTTTGCAATCGCCTTCGCGAGCAGCGTCTTTCCACTTCCCGGCGGCCCATAGAACAGCACTCCCTTGGACGGTGACATCCCGTATTTCTCGAACATCTCCGGATGCTCCACAGGGTACTGGACAGTCTCCTGCAATTCCTGCTTCACCTTCGTCAGTCCACCGATATCGTCCCACGTCACATTCGGCACTTCCACAGCCGTCTCCCGAAGGGCACTCGGGTTCGACGTTCCCAAAGCAAACTTGAAGTGAGCCTGTGTCACAGCCAAGGAGTCCAACACCTCAGCCTCAATCGTATCGTCATCAAGATCGATCACATCCATCTTCTCGCGGATGCACTGCAGCGCCGCCTCCGTGCAAAGCTGCGCCAAATCAGCTCCAACAAACCCGTGAGTCTCAGACGCAATTGATTCAAGATCCACGCTATCGTCCAGTTTCATGTTCTTCGTGTGAATCCTCAAGATCTCAAGCCGACCAGTCTCGTCCGGTACTCCAATGTCCAATTCCCGGTCGAACCGACCAAAGCGACGAAGAGCAGGGTCGATCGAATTCGGCCGGTTCGTTGCCGCAATGACGACTACATGCGCGCGAGACTTCAACCCATCCATCAGCGTCAGCAGCTGCGACACAATACGCCGCTCTACCTCTCCATTCGTCTTCTCACGCTTCGGCGCAATTGAATCGATCTCATCAATAAAGATAATGGCAGGCGAGTTCTTTTCCGCCTCCTCAAACGCCTTGCGGAGGTTCGACTCGGACTCACCAGCAAGCTTCGACATGATCTCCGGCCCGTTGATCAAGAAGAAAAATGCGCCTGTCTCATTCGCCACCGCACGAGCAATTAGCGTCTTTCCTGAACCTGGCGGCCCATACATCAGCACTCCACGCGGCGGCTTCACGCCCACGCTTTTGAACAACTGCGGATGACGCAACGGAAGCTCCACAAGCTCACGGATCTGTGCGAGCTGCTTCCGGCACCCCCCAATGTCATCGTACCCGACATCGTCGGCCTTCTCCTCATCCTCCCGGATGAGCGGCTCACCCTCACAGTGGATCACAGTGTCCGGAGCCACAATACAAAACTCTTCAGGATCCGTCTCCACAACCTTAAACTCCACCGCGCGCATAGCAGCTCGAATCACGAAGGTATCTCCTTTCCGCACCGGGCGATAAGCCTCCAAAAAGTACGGTCGCAGATATACTCCAAACAAATCAGAGTCTGCTGCGAGCCCTTCTAGATCCTCAGAAAACGGCAGGACATGAATTCTTTTGCCGTACTGAATCGACGGGCAAGCAGAAACTGAAATCACATCTCCCAGTCTCACACGCAGATTGTTCCTCACTACACGGTTGCAGCGAATCTTGACGTCGTCACAATCATCATCTGCAAGTACAATGCAAACAGTGTCCTTGCGCTTCTTCCCCTTCAGCAGCACTGTGTCCCCGCGGAAGAGACCCAGTTCCTCCATTTTGGCTGGCGAAAGCGCGACGACGCTGTTGTCATCGTTAGTGGCGTCATCGACGAGCAGGCGGTTGGGAGCCTTTTTCTTGTCCATGATCGCGGTCGAAAAGTCAGTCTTTGGCTTCTTGTCCTCCGCCTTGGGGGCGCTTGACGGCCCGGCTCCATCGTTCGGCATGGTGAGAAATGCTGCTTAAGTTAGACAACACGGAGGAGAGGGAGGGAGGAGGAAATCAGGTAGGCGTACAGGGCACAGATAGGAAATGTAACGCGGCAGTGACACAAGCGGATGAAGGAGTGCGATTATGAATCGCGGCGAATCAATGTGGAAGGCGGTAGTGGTGAAAGGGGGAAGGAGCGGGGGGTGATTTTATTCAAATTTTAGGGTGGGCCGATGCAGAATCATGCGGGCGGACGTCAAGGGCTTACACTTGTGCAGTACAGGGAGGAGCCGTCCCATGAAGCGGCATGCGGGCAAGCGTCGCCGAGGCGACACTGGACCAAATTGCATAGCTGAGGCGTTGCGCGAGGCGCGTTTTGGCGATGCCATATGTAGTCCCAGTGCGAGTAGCAATCTTATGCGCGACGTCTTCAAGGACAGCTGTAGTTTGCGCGCTCCACGCGCCGAGCGTATCAAACGCGAGTGGCATGAAATGCCAGTCAAGCACGGGAAGCGGCGCAGCAGACTCGAGATGCATAGCAGCACGGATGATGCGTTGGTGGGTCTGCACTTTGCTCGTGTGCGCGGCATCAGCGGCGCCGGCTACGGACCGAGCAGCGAGAGAAAGGTTGGCGGCTGTATACGGGTTTCGAATCGTGACATCATAGGCGGTCGGGCGGTCGGGAAGTGCTCCGGCGGGTGGCGGGGCCGGTTGCACAAGGATATCTGCAGGGCGATGTGCAGTCCCTGGTATGAGGAACGGGACCTCACGGTCGCAGGCCAGGCCTGCTGCTCGGAACGCAAATCGGGCAAGAGTGTTTCTGACAATATTGTGGCGATGTACGACGCCGTACCCATGCTTGCAATTGGCGGCGTGGTCTCCGCGCGCGTCCATTGCACGGCCGCAGTGAGAGCACGTTAGGGGGGAGCGGGAGTCGTCGTACACTGGCGTGTCCAGGTGGCGTCGGAGCATACAGGACCAGACCGCGCTTGATACTCTAGTAGTCAATGACGGGTGGGCGCAGATAAACGATGCTCCTCCTGGAGCGAGAAGGGAGTTATATCGAGCGCGTCGGCGGACTGAAGTTGCGCTATGATAAGAAGGATTTGGATGTTGATCCCAAGCCCTCTTTTCCCAATACATCCTCGAGAAAGCTCCGTGGAGTGCCTGAGATAGGGTAAAGTGTACTCGTTCAGGTCGACTCAATAAAGCTTCTGGTTCGAAGGGGCCCAAGTCGGAGTAAGTGGAGAGGATACCTCGAGTTCGGACCTCGGGGTTCAGTGACGCAAGCACATGCACCAGATGCTTGCGAGCCATCGAACGATAGAATGAAACACTTGGGTTTGAGGGCCCGTCTATTCGTATCGGGGCTGCTTCGAGGAGGCTAGCGGCGTGCGAGGCGTGCACAAAAGGAGCTAACGGCGTGAACCCATGACCACCGTGACGAAATGGGAGCCCAATTTGTACACATATAGACGAGGAGAGCGGAACATTATTGAATCGAGAGTATGCCGCACGTTGATCTTCATCAAACCGAAGGGCTGACGCCAGGGAAAGGCGGGGTGGAGTGAGCCGATACACGTGTTCAACGCGGCACACGGAGCCAGACAATCGGTGCAAATGGAAGCGTATCCGTGCATCAGGGATACTGTCGAGCAGCTTCAGAGAGTCAGAAACCGACTTGTTTTTGGTATCCAGATTGGTTCTGATAAAATCATCAGTACCGAGCGGGGCGCCTAAAATTACAATACCTCCCCCTGGCGAGACGGACAGGGGAAAAGAGCGGGTCAAGAGTTCGAGGAGGGGGGGCTGAGTTGTGGGCCAGAAGGCCCGACATTTGGAGACGTTCATGGAGAAGCCAATGCTGGGGCCAAAAATTTGAATTATTTTTAGCGCTTTCTTGACTTCTTGTATCGTGCCAATGAGGGTTCCGTCGTCAGCATACCATCTTTTGAGGAGGAGGTCGCAGTCCCTGCTGATGCGGCGGATGAGAGGTTGTACGGCCAAAGAGAACAGGAGCATGCCGGCGGGGTCTCCCTGCTGGGTGCCTTGCCGGCTTTTTAGCAGGGTTCGGGGACATGATGGCAGGACGAGGTCGGGTACAGTGCGTCCATAGATGAGGTTGAGAAAATGTGCAAGGCTTGGCGTTTCAATCGGCATCCGGTCGAGCATGGACTGTCGACTAAAGGTGTTAAACGCATTTGTGGCATCAACCGAGACGAGGACATATTGGGGATCGCGACCGTGCCTCGTCATGAGCATGCGACAGTCATGCACAATGGCGTCCATACCGGACGGGACGCCATTGGCAAGCTGTTCCGGGGACAGAAGGTCGCGTGTGTCATCGAGAGCGGCGGGTAGCAGGACCTTTGTGACTAGACGTCGAAGCGCCTGCCCCACGGCGATGGGTCTGATCTTGTCTGGTCTTGGTTGCAAAGGAATGAGGGTTGACGCGGCGAGTAGAGGAGCAGTGCTGTCAGGTATATCACCTCGGGCGAGACGGCGCACCAAGCGGGTCAGGACAGAGAGCCCTGTGACACCGGATTCTGGGCTCACTGTAGTGCGAGCGAGAAGTTGGAGCAGACGTGGCGAGAGGTGGTCGGGTCCAGCGGCGGAGCTGGGATTAAGGGATCGTGCGGCGCGCAGGACTTCGGTTTCTGTAATGTCTGGCGGTGGTGGAAGGGCGGTCGGTGGGAGCGCTTGTGTCGGGTGCACCGGGGAGGGGTGGAGGGTCTCGAGGGTGGTGCGCGTTGTTCTCTGCTGAAGGTCTGCTAATGGCTTGTCGGAGCGGTTTTGTTTGTTGAGACGAGCACGAATGGAAGTGTTAAAATAGGCATAATTTAACCCCCTGAATAGGGCAAGCCACGGTTCCTATTGTGTAGTTGGTTAGCACGCGAGACTCTGAATCTCGAAGCCTGGGTTCAAGTCCCAGTAGGAACTCAGCCTGGCACAGGTGTCAATTTTTTTGCCACGGGATTGCGTTGTTTCCTAGAATCAGGACTTCAACAGCAGCAGCCATTTATTTTGAGCGGATCCATCGTTCTCTTTAATTGGGAAATGTTTGAGAGCCATCTTCAAACCAAAGCAACAGTCTCAACGGGCCATGTGGGAATAGCCACAGCACCATAATTTTTTGCAGTTGGGCCGCTCTCCCACCTACCAAATGCATTCGCAGCCAAACCGGAGAAGGCAGATCCATCACACTGCGCTTCGTCTAACCCCCGTGCTGCGCCCACATGCCACCGCATCTTGTATGGAGTATGTCTGTGAAAAACTACTTGTGTTTTGTAGTTCTTTAAGCACCATGTTCTGTAATGTTTGCTGTAGAGCAAACGCCATCTCACTATTTAAAAAGAGGCTAACTACATCGATTTGCGAAAAGAATGACGTGAAATGGTGCTGCGTTGCAATGGAGATCACTTTTACCTCATATACGCAACTACTTCATGCCGCAGCCTAAAATCTATGGTGCTCACTTGTTTTTGATAGGTCTTATAGAAATACTCGGAATGAAGCACTGAATCACAAAATCCAATCGCGTTCCTTGCAATGCAAGCATCTCTGGGAAATATGCAAGTATCGCGAATCCCTGTCCATCGGCGGTACTTCTACGCCTAATCGTAGTAACCTTCCCTTCTCTGCACCGGTAGTTTTTGTGGCTTGAAACGGACACCTGATTTCGAACGTCCGGCTCGGATTATGTAGCACAAGTAATGCGTGTCTGCCTGCACGTGGATTGCGTTCTCCCAATGGGCCGCTCATTGCACGGACATGAACTTTTTGATATATCTTCCAGTATGCCTACACGTACTGTGTGCATTTTTGCAGCAAACAGGCTCATGTACATGTTTAACTGAGGTGCTGTGCCACTCGAGTCATGTCTTGTTTATTCTTTTTGGTTGCTGGCCTTGTCATTTTTACTAGGTACGATTACCTAGTACAAATGACAAGGAATTTGAAAAGTTGTGAGACCATCCTCTCGGGTACTTACAAATCCCAACTTAAAAGCTTCTTCGTGGTGGCTGGACTTCGTGGACCCTCTGGATGACTGCTGCACTCACTGAACACAGCACTACAGTATGTAGGAGACTTTGGGCACTACATGGTATCGGGGTTGCGACACGAGGAAGATATGATGGTCTGTCCGATGGCGAAGCACCACTAGTGACGGTACTTGATGTGGAGAAGAATGCACATGTGAAATCGCCGAATCCATCAGTGTTATGCCTGATCTCCCTTGTACAAGAGCCTATGAGTGTTTTCTCGCTCCCGTTCACGAATACCTCTTTAGACGTCATGTGTTCCAGTCTTAGAGCCAGCCAGCAATCCGCCCAAAGGCTAAGTTCGTACAAGGCATTTTGATTCTCGTAAGCAGGCAGCAGGTGCGGACGTTGCGTGCACATATGACGCAACCATTCATGATGCAGTGTAAGAGGCACCATATGACCAGAAGCCTCCATGTCACTTGAAATTCTCTCCATCACTGGCTGCAAGTAGCATTCTCCGACCACTCCTTGTAAATGGGAATGTACAAAACTGAGCTACGCATGGCTTCTGCTTTCGCTCTCAGCCGTTTCACCACATCCGTACAAAGAGGCCATGGACACTGGCAATGGATCCTTTTGAATCATGAATCAACTATCTCCTCTTTTATTCGATACAGGTGCGAAGCGATGCCTGCGCTGACTGAAAACGAAACCACTCATCGAAAATCGTATCAGAACTAATGTTACAAGAGATGCCCGTCGCTTTTTTGTATCTCCGTGCATGAATGTGCACGGCGCCATCTCACAAATGCCTTTAGTGGAAGCACATTTCACACCTGATGGTTCTTCTACTCGCTTGTTGATCGAACTATTGACTTTTATTTTTCGTTCCAAGTAAGTTTGATGAGCAGGGAGGTGAGTCTTGGTTCCAAGGCCTGGGCCGTGTTCTCAGTGGTTCAAAAGTGTAGTACTGACAATACTCAATGCAGACACACCATGGTTTTCTAGTACAATTTGCACAAGTTGAAGCACCTCTTCTTCTTAGTACCACCCATAGGGCCTAGATACTGTACGTAGGAGTACACGCATCAGTCTTCTTCTCTTTAGAGGAGAGAAGCTGAAACCAGTCTCAAGTCTCTGCATTTCCATTTTTGCTTTAGGAGCGATAGCATATCATACTCCTCATTGTGACTCCTAAAGCATTTTTGCTTTGATACATTGACTCCTAAAGCATTTTTGCTATGTTTACAATGTGACTCCTAAAGCATTTTTGCTTTAGGAGTCACAATGATATGCTATCGCTCCATATGGTGTCACAACAGGTTACACGCATTTTCGACATGAACGTGGCCTTCCTTCTTTGCTTATGTGTACAGCCTTCGGTTTCTTGCATCGAATGCAGTCTACTTTTGGCAATTTTTGATGACGAAACTTTTTTGATGTATGATTGGCTTGGCTGCAGGCAGCTAGTTCCCTGCTCAGTTGAGATACACATAAAGCTTGCATGAATAGTAGAGTTGAGACGGTATGCCATCGCACAATGCTCAACATACAAATACGGCGTGTACGAGCATCCAGTGTTTCTTTCCCAACTGTAGCACTCTGCAAGAGCCTTCTGCGCAAAGTGGAGCTCCAGTGTTGGTTGTGTCTGCGAGGTATGAGTGAGATGATGATGCTTACATGCACAATAAGAGCTCATTCGCAGAAACGACGTAAGCCGCATAGCAAACTCTTTTTCTGGACGTAAATGAACGATAAACACTTAAGGCGGTACCCACAATATTTACAAATAATCTTAACACGTCGTATCTGACCCCTATTGGCGTCACATTTCGCATCTCCTGGCAGTGAGACCACTCAACAAATCAATAATCTCGTCCTGAGGTCGATATGGATGCCTCCTTCTAATCATCTTGTAACATGCTCAGTAAGGGGCGCGACAACTATTTTAGGCCCAATATATCTGGTCCGAAAGCAGATGCGTGCACAAATTCTACTTGCCTTTGAAATCTTCGAACCACATCGAGATGAATGGGATAGCTGCTCATCCAGTGGCTCTGGGGCCAACTCGGCGGTGCGCCGACATACCTCAAGTCATGAAAGTTTGACGCAATATTGCTTGCAATGGTTTCGACAGCAGCGGCGTCCCACGGCGACCTGTCGTCGACCATGTCTTCGCCCTGTCGTTCTTTTCCGTAGTGACGGAACACATTCAGCTGAATGGCTGTGATGTCCTTCTCCTCGAAGCGCGCAAGAACAGCACTAGCGAGGGGCTTCCGCCGTCCTGATGTTGAATCAAGGGATACGAGCACAAATCCACATTGATTGGTGTCACTCTTTTCCCCTGGTGCTAACAGGAATTGCTCGTCGGCCTCACAAACGTTCAGAATTGAGACGGATGAGATGCCTGGCATTTTGGTTTCGAGAGAAATGCTAGGTTTGGAAGTTGCCCCGGGGTTGGCATGGTGCAAATTTCCTGGTGTTGCTGGCGTGGGGTGATCACTGTACAAGTCCGCTATATCTTCCCCTCTTGGTTGATCAACGAGCGGTGGAAATCTTCTGATGACCTTCTCATCTGGCTGGTCTTCACTATGTTTGTCCGCTGAGGCGGCTTTAGCGCGCATTACTTTGGCCAGCACCCATTCCCAGTCATCTACTTCGCCCTCAACAAGAGGTCCAAGCTTAGTGACAGTCGCATGAATATCTTTGACGTACGGAATCTTCCATCGCTGCCCTCTTACCCACATGCACCAAAACGCTTTTCTCCTAGAAGCCGCTACAGCGAACTTGGATATCGGAACTGTCGCAATGTCAAGCATTTCGCCTCTCTGCGACGTCCAAACGAAGACGTAGCGAGATGAGCTCTCGCAGAACGAATACGCCAAGTGCAATACAATGTCTGCACGCGCATCTACTTGGCCCAAGTGCTTTCCGACTCCAGATAGTACAATGGCGGGCTCATGGAGAAACGATGGTGAGAGGGCCACGCTTTGATCTATAAATGCATGAGGTAATGCTGCCGAGTTTGTCGGTGGGCTTCCGACGTTCTCCTCAGTTAATGTGCCCTTAGGAGACACTGGAGCAGCAGGGGGGGCCCCAGGAGATTCAGCGACGATATCTGGAGTCATAGGAGACATCAAATCGTCGGGCATAAGCGCTGTGCGCGCAATAACTCCTGCGACATCTCCGTCGATGAGCGATGTCCGCACCCGTTTCGACCGAATGGAAGAGAACACTGCAAACGAAACGGCTTTCATGAGTTGAGGTCGGAGAGATTTCTCAAGCAAACACCGAATTTGTACATGACCACAGAGCTGGCGATTCACAACTTCCCTCGGCAGCACGCGCACAGTGATGGACACAACACTCTTTGAAGCCGGAGAAGACCTCCATGGGGCTGGTGGTAGTGAGCCTCCTAATACATTTGATCCAAACATGGCGACTGTAGATGGGACTGTCCCAGGTATTGAACTCACCAAAGGGGCTACAGCTTTCAAAAGGGCAACATTTGCAGCCATGTCACCATTCTCGTAGGGCGACACGATATAAGCCACAATATTCGTGGCTACCCCACTTGCATTCTTCCTGTGCTCTCTTGTTACTGCGTCCAATTTCGTGCAGAGCCCTGTGATGGCTAGGTGGTACTGTTCAGCCATGGCCTTGTCCACATCACTCAATAGATCTGGGTTCTTCATTAGCCCTCTTGGATCCGGCTTAACCATCGAGTTGGAAATTAAGGTTACAGCATCAAACGGCATTGCTGAATGTCGACCAAATGAGCATTCTTCGTAAGCCGCGGAAAGGTCTCGAAGGAATAGTCTGACGTCGCTTTCCATGTCTTTCGGAGCGACTGCTACATATTCGACATTTTTCCGCTCACTGTAGGGTTCGAGCCCGGTCTTTTCCCATAGAGGAAGAACGCCGCTCGGGGTCTCGATCCAATCGTTGTTGTATCCAACGCACACGCGGGGACGCTCCAAGGGAAACACAGAAGAATTGCCCCCAAGTACGTCGTTCACTGAGAGGGGGCCGCGTATCTCCATGGCCGGTACTTCCTTGTGTAGGCTGCGCAGTTCAGCCGAGCAGCTTCCGAAAGCTCGGCTGGTATTCAGTATGCGGGGTAGGCCGTGGACGACACATCTCACGGTGGCTGACGACACGGTATTTTGACTCTCTTCTCTTGGTGCTGGGTCCTGCCGGCTACCCAACGCGAAAGCCTTCCTTTTCTGGGAAACTTTTTCGTCTCGGAAAAGGTCGAGTTCGCTCATGGAGAAAGCCTGCATTTCCAGAATTGTCAAAAGCGCGAGCATTTCTCTCTCGCGCTTCGCAACGGCAACAGGTAAGCTGACAGGAGAGGCCACTTGAGTAATTGGCTGTGACCTCGAAGCCGCAGAGTTCGGAGGCTTTATGTCCCCATCGTGCGATTCTGTCGATTTGGCACCCACATCCTCGCGAAGAGGCTCACCGGACTCGCTGTTTTCTGCAGCAGCTGACGGCGACTCTGATTCGTACGACACGGGAGAAAAGGACAGGGGTAGCAACTGGCTTGAAGCAAGAACCATACACGCGCTCACACAATCAACCGCAACCATGTCCACGATCTTGACCGAAGATGGTTCGCTCTTGCCGCTGTGTCCTTTTGCTTGCCAATCCGTGTGCCCAGTTGCATGAGCGCTGTGCTTTCGACTCTCTTCCACAATGTTTTCGGTCTTGCCGTTCGCATTCCTTCCTACCCCACTATAGATGTTGCTGTTGGTGGGGCGAGTCTCTTCATCTTCGCAATCAGAAGAGTCGCTGTCTTCACTGTCCGAAAGTGTTAATGTAGATTCTCGAGTGAATGGTTTCCCGGTCTTTCGCAGCCGCATAAACGCCTTCAGTTTTCTTCGCGGGATGTACATATCCATGAGACTCAGTCGGCTCGGCTCTGAATACGCCTTGCATGGCTTTTGCGGAGGTAGCCCATACAACGCGGTCGAGTTCGAAACGGTAGTAGATGGTGTGTAGCGGGTGGAATAAACGTCAGCCTTGCTCGGTACAAGCAACTTTCTCGCAATCAGCTTTGACCTCGTATGCCGCTTGCCGATTGCGCCAACCGGGCGCAGGCGCCCAAGCCGTCGCTCAACTAAGTCATCCTCAAAAATGCCGCTGAGTTCAGAATTCACAGCCTTGTTGTCGGGTCTTGACGCCATTACGCGCTGTTTGCGGAGAACGGAAAGGGCCATAGCCATCACGTCCTCAGAGAAGGCCGAGCGACCGGCACCCCGTCCGGTAGTAGTGCGCGTATCCTTGGGCGGCTTGTGCTCATCTGTATCAATTTCCATATCCGAATCTCGCACGAGCTTACTACCATCTGAGTTGGATTGCGAAAGGCTCGCATCTTGATCCGCAGAGCGACCTATGCTGTTGGTTTGCTCGGGCGGTAACGACCTCCCGGACACATCCGGCTCTGAAAGCGGGTTGTCTGTGCCTGGAAGTCGGTCATCAATGCTGTTTCCGAAAAACTTTGTTACATCATCATCAAAGGCTGTGAAATCAGTCATGTCCATGCCTGGACCACTATCAAAACCGCCTTGTTCACCCGATGTGTCACCATCCAACAAGAAAGCATCAAGACCTTCAGAACTTCCTGAACGTTTTGTTATGTTTGGTACAGGCGCTTCGGCAGAAACTTGTTTTTGATCATCTTCGGGTTGAGCTATGTTGCTACTCCTGTTAGCTTTCGTGTTAGATTCGGCGTCAGCTCCTGAAGTCTTGGTTCCAGCAGTCGGGCTATTGTGGGTCTCGGAAGTTGTATCGTTTTCCGTTTTGGTGTGTTTACCAACCTCGTCCTCATGGTGTTCAAACGACGGTGGTGGGATGCCATGTGCCAGTGGGTGATGCAAAACCGGGACTGGTTCTGCTTTCCCTTCCTTCCTCGCAAGCTCCAAAGCATCGTTGAGCGATTTCGCGGTTGGAGCGTCGGCGGCGAAGCGGTCGCGAAGCGTGGCGAGTGGGTCAAGCTGATGCGGTAGAGAACGAGATGCTGAGGTCTTCTCTGGCTTGGGTTCAGTCTTAACGTCCGCAGGCACATCGGACATAGCAGAGCCGGGGGAGCGTGGGCGCTTGCGAGAACGAGCGGGCGACTTGGGCTGGGCGGCCTTGGCGGTCGAATCTTGTTGTGACGCGTCAGCCGGTACAGAGTTTTGCGCGCCGTTCTTCGCGGCAGAGGAGGCAGACAATGCAGAGGAAGCGGAGGCCTGGGAGATGATAGACCTCGGGGGTTGCTCCGTGAGGACACATACCCTTGGAAACGGGACGTCATGGCCGTCGGACATTTTGAGGAAGACGACTGCATCATCCTCGAGATTTCCTGGTGGCAGGAGGCCTGCTTCACGCCAGCGGGCGATAACGGAGGCTGAAAGCGCATCACCGGCGATGGCGCGGGCGGCGAGGACGGCAGATGTCCCCAGCGGGGCAGCGAGGACGGGAATGTGCTCGCCAGCGAGGGCAGCCGCAGAATCCGGGTCTTGGAGATGGCGGGCGAGCGACTTGGACACGCGGAGACGCGCGACAACGGTAGGCTCGGCAGGGGAGAGGACCGACAGCGAGAACGAGTAGGCTAGGCCTGCCGAGGGGTGGATGAGGCGGTCACCGAGCACGCGAACGCCCTCGGAGCGCAGAGCGATGGGGATGGAGCGACGCAGAGCAGCGAGAAAGGCCTCGGTCGGCGCTGGGGGAGAAGAGGGGTGCCATACGCCGGTGTCGGCGATGGCGAAAACCGGAGCGAGAAGATCCTTAGAGCGGGCGAGGAGCGTGGCAGGAGCGAATACCCAGAGAGTTGGTTGGACAGAGGCGGCGGGGGAGGAGGAGCGGTGGTGCTTGGCGGAGGGGGCCGTAGATTTTGGGAGCGGGGTGGGGACGAGTAGGGCCGGAAGAGTGCCTGGGAGGGACTCTTGTAGGAGGGCGGCGGCAGCCGTGGGCAGAGCGAGGGAGGAGCCGAGGCCATGTTCGAGGTAGCGTGCCCGGGAGTGAAGCGGGGAGTTGAGGTGAGGGCGGGTGGGGGTGTGGGAGAAGCGGGCGTAGTGGATATTGGTGAGGTTGGAGAAAGTGATAGCGGAGACGGACACGTCCGGCGCGTAGGGATCGCGAGGCGGGGAAATCATGGCGGCAAGGCGGGTGGGGTGCAGGAGGTGAAGGGGGGATACGGGGGCGGGGGCCAGGTTAGATGAAGCCTGGGGAACG
>NW_005179082.1:121782-142888 GCF_000350225.1 Chondrus crispus
GTCTATGGGCGTGCATGAGACATTAAAGCATATTATACAATACCATATGCTCGAGTTCATGAAGAAAATGCAGTGTCAGTTTAGTTTTCGACTCAAGTCCTTCCTAACACTGCCTAAAAATTATACCCACCCAGAGCCACAGATGAAATTACACTGAAGTGACGCGTCCATTGCAGAGACTGCACTACGCCCTGTCGTCGTAGATACAAGAAATCTCGATGCAGGCATATACTCCGTCAAGTCAGTCTTCAATCGGGATCAAATGAGCAAGAGTCATTGGTTCTATGTGCTAAGGTTCTTGTCCACATTAACTCCAAAACCGCCTGGTACCAGCAATCAATAGAGTAACTGCATAGGGTGCGTAGAAAAGTGCAGAGGGGGGTGGCTCGGCGTGTTTTCGTATCAAGCGGCGCGAGGTGGTGAAGCAGGGCGCTTTCTTGCGCCAATTGTGCGCCGCCTCTGCGTCACCAATGCTGTAATTTGCCAGCCCTTCCCCCCGTGCATGCACGACAAGTGTTGTTACGTTACATGATTGGCTTATGCGCGCGCGCAGCGCTTGCTACTCGTGCTCTTGTATCCAATCTCATCGCGGCGACATGCAGACGTGCCGCCTCCTCCTCGGGCCCAGACCCCCTCCCCCACCGCGCCATGCCTGCTCCCTCCACCACCTTCCTTCCAACGCCCGCGCCATTTCCCCTCCGTCCCGTCATGACGCTCCCCCTCCCGCCGCGCGCAGACGCCCTTCTGCGCACCTCCAGCCGCAAGGCAGTCGCCGTCGCGCTCAACTATGCCGCGCACGCCGCCGAGATGCAATCGTCCCTCCCCGTTCCCCGCGCCGCTCCCTACTGGTTTTTCAAGCCCTCCACGTCCTATCTGCCTCCCGATTCGGGCCCCGCTCTGCTCCCCGAGTTCTCCACAGTTCACCACGAAGTCGAGCTGGGCGTCGTCATTGGCAAGCGCGCCACTGATGTGCCTAGGCACCTCGCGCACAAGTACATCCTCGGATACATCTGCGCCATCGATCTAACCGCTCGCAACTGGCAAACACAGGCAAAGGAAATGGGCCGCCCTTGGTCTATCGCCAAAGGCTGTGACACCTTTCTCCCCCACTCCACGCTGGTCCCTGCCGACGCGATTCCCTTAGACAAGGACACTGGCGTGGCGGACGTCAATCTCTACCTCGACGTCAACGGGGAGAGACGACAGTCTGGGTCGACAAAGGATATGATCTGGACGGTGCCAGAGCTAATCGAACACGTGTCGAGCTACGTCACGCTAGAAGAGTGGGACCTGCTGCTCACTGGCACGCCTGAGGGCGTGTCGGAACTCAACCATGGCGACGTCGTGACGGCGGGCATTCAGGGGATCGTCGACCTCAAGTTCGACGTTGTGCGCAAGGCGGAACTTCGAAGCCCGGATGTGCGCGCGGCGCGACAGTGACGTCGACGGCACCGCCGGTGTGCTAATGCATTGATGGCAACAAACGACGGGAGAAAAATACACCTTTTTTTTTGGCGATCCCCAATGTCAGGCCATTTGCGACGAGTGGCACAGGGAGGCCGTCGCCTTGCGTACAGTACAGCATGAGGCGGCCGCTACCCTCTTCGGCGGCGCCGTTTTGAAGCACTCTGGATATGTCCTTGATTGTTCCCGCTCTCCCCCTTCAATCACCGCGGCGGCCGAGTAGGCATCTCGAATGATGCAGGTATACAACAGTAGGCTAGAATGTGCAGTCCATCAATACAGTGGCACTGCACAGCTTCACTTCACTCGTCGCGACATTCAGTGAAATGTGGCGCAGAATCGCCAACTACAACCAAGGGGTTGAAACCGTAAACCACCTTCGCCGGGGGCTAGCGCGTACAAAGCGAGAAAAAAAAAACTAGAACCTCGTTCCATGCAAAGCGAAAGGGATGTATGTGAGTGTGTTTAATAGCAACGCTAACCCGGACGAGGGTCAACCACCCCCTCCCGCCAGCATAAACACGGCTAGGCGTGGTTAGCGCAGCCGGGAGGATATGCGCATACGAACGAAATCGAACGACGACGACGATGCAAGGTGTGAACAAAACCGCGCGAGTAGGCGTCATTAGGGCGATTAGCTCGTATGAGTCTTCAAAAATTCGATGAGATCGGCGCGGTCCTGCTCCTTCTTGAGCCCCGCGAAGACCATCTTGGTGCCCTTGATGTACCTCTTGGGGTTGAGCAGGTATTCAAAGAGGGTCTGGTCGCTCCAGATGATGCCCGAGTTTTTGTTGGCGGCCGTGTACGCAAAACCCTCGACCGAGCCGGATTGGCGGCCGAACAGGCCCCACAGGTTGGGGCCCTGCTTGGTGCCGCCGCCTTGGTCGTCTGTACGCGAGAAAAAATTGGAGAGGAGGAGTTGGAGCAAGTTAGTCAATGCGATCGCGTGGATCGGGAGGGCGGAGGAAATTGGAGCCGGCACGTACATGTGTGACATTGGGAGCACTTCGTCTTGAAGATCTTGGCTCCCTTTTCGATGCGACCAGCGGGGATACCCATTTCGAGGAAAAGGCGGGGGAATGCGCAAGTGAAGAAAGGTGAAGGTCGGAACCGGAGCACGGTAGATGGACGAGAGGGTGGCGAGGTCAACTGCAAGGCCAATGCGCTAAAGTGCAAGTCAAAAACTAGACAAATTGGGGCGTGGTCGGATTGAGGTGGAATTGTGGCGCGTTAGATTCGATGGTGACGACGAGCCATCGGCACTGCCATACGGACGTTTCGCCGGGTGCCAAGTGTCGAGAGACCGGTCGCTGGCAAGAGCACCGGAAAATTGGAGCCGGACGATGCTGTCAGCGACAACAATGCTTACATAATGCTGGGGCGGTGTGGCACGCGTGACGACTGCCACAAGCACTGTACAGCACCTCGTGCTCGAACGAGCACGTGCCTTGTCCTCTTCCTCACCTCGGCAACTACAGTACCATGGATGCTGTCGCCGGTGCGCAGAGCGGTATCATAGGAGCACAGCCAGTGTAGACAACAGTGACCTCATATGAGGCTACTTTTCAACTTCTTTTTCTCGACTTGCGCTTACTCAACAAGAAGGAAAAGGTACTCTCGCCACCGCAGTTGACTTTTGCGTTGCGGAAGGATGGAGTTTGGTGAGGTCTGCAAGTCTTTTCCAGCTCATTTTAGACTTGCCTAAAAAGAAGCTTTATGACCAACCTCAAAACGTTAGATGTTGATATCTTCGAAACTAAAAGGCCTGTTTAAAATGTCAACCGGGTACTGAAACTTTATTGGATTCTGAGACTTTCTGCGTATTGATAACTGCTATCTCAATGTTTTGCAAGATGTTATTGCCGAGGGCATGCACGTTAAAGAAATGGCTTCCAAACTGACTTATACAGTCGATATTAATGTATATATATTTTAGCAAAAAAATGCTGGCCTCGTTTGAGGCCATACCTGATCTCATATGGGGCAAACCGCTTGTCCTCTAGACACTCTAGCACGAGCAAATGCGACCCCCTTGATGAATGCCCTCTCAAGTCGCATCCGCCACGCCGCCCCGCTGACTCGTCATATTCGTTTCGGCTGTCGACAGCCTCTCTGGTCACCAGGGAGCGAAGCATAGCTCATGCAGCCAATATTCGCTTCCGTCGCCAGTGACCCGCGCCTTGTGCATGCGCCATGCGCCATAGCTCGTCCATAATGCAGCCGTGCACACATGCAGAACATGCATCATACAGTAAACGATCCACACCGTACCACCCACTTGACATCTTGACATAACAGAACATTTCTTAACATAACAGAACCCACCCCCTTCCCCCCCCCCCCCCCCCCCCCCCCCCCGGCCTGGACTGCCCTCCTATGATCCCTCCCCCCTGTCCTCACGATCCTTCAACCCCAGTCATGAAGCTCCCCGACCTGGACCTGCAAGCCCTCTTCTTTGACCTCGACGGCACGTAAGTTCTCCTCCTTCTCCCGCCCTAGCATCCACAATTTTCTCCCACAGCTTTCTCCCATCACCTTCTAACATCCATTCCAGCTGCGTCAACTCGGACCACATCCACTTTTCCACATACCGCGACATCCTTCTGGAGCTCGCCCCAACGTTTAACTCTGGCCTCCCGATCACCCGCACCTATTACGACACTCACATGTCGGGTCGTCAAAATCCCGAACTGGTCGCGTCCCTCCTCCCCTCTGTCCCGCTCCCCATTCGCACGCGTCTCTGGCAGGCCAAAGAGGCGCGCTACGAGGACCACATCACGCGCGGCGTGCCGCCCATCTCCGGTCTTCCAGATCTCCTCTCCCTCGCGCGCACAAAGCACCTCCGGACATATGTTGTGACCAACGCCCCCAGGGGGTCCTGCCACAAAACCATGGCCGCTATTGGAATCGCGGAGCACTTTGGCTCGCACGTCATCGTCGCCGAGGACTGCGCCGCGCCCAAGCCTGACCCGGCGCCGTATCTGACGGCGCTAAAGCTGGCCGGCGTGCGCCCGGACCAGGCCGTCGTGTTCGAAGACTCGCCTTCCGGCACGTGCAGCGCCGTTGCCGCAGGGCTGCTAACGATCGGCGTGCGGTCGACGCAGACGGACGAAACGCTCCGCGCGGCCGGGGCGACTTTGACGATCGGCGACTACCGCGACGCGGTTCTCCACAAGGCGCTCGCCAAGTGGGTCTCCTAGGACGCTAGTTGAGCATGTGGTGCTGCAGTTGCGACACGGCCTCGCGGCGCTTTTCGAGCCGCTTGCGCTGCATGTACGCAAGGTCATCCGTGGGGAGCTCAGCACGGCATAGCGGGCAGGTGCAGTGGCTGCGCAGCCACGGTACAACGCAGTCGGCGTGGAAGGTGTGCCCGCACGGTAGACGCTTTGCAGGCTCGTTGAATTCGTACTCCTCCGTGCATATGGGACAGGAGGACGGGCCCGAGGGACCGGGGCGCATGTTGACGACAGGGAGAGTGCGGATCGACTCGGCCGAGGCGGGCGGTTTGCCGGGCATCGACGGGTCTGTGTCGGAGACCTGCGCGAGCAGGTGGTCCACCGCCGCGGCGAGGCGCTCATGTTCCGGGCCCGTGGCTTCTGACATACGCGCCACGAGAAGGGCCAAGCGTAGCATCACAGTCGACGTTGAGGTTTGAGTCGAGGCAGTGTCGCGCTCGTTCGGACGCACGTCGTGCTCTTGGTAGTAGAGATCCATAGTTTGGGGGGCGGGGGGCGGGTAGGGGTTGAAGTTTTTCGATCCAAATGCTCGCAGCGGTAAACAAGGTAGAGCCTTCAAAGGGACGTCTGTTTGTGGGATTGGGGAAAGACGGAGGCCGTGTGATGTCCGTTGAGGTCTGGATTGGTGCTGGAGGCGAACATCTTCGAGACGTAGACCAGCTGCTCTTGTTGACCTGCGCTGCAATAGAGAGATTACGAAGCTACAATTTATCCTTAAATCTCGTTACAAATCTACGGAAAATTTTGTGGAACATTTATAGCAGATTTGTTCTCATATGTAATTACGAAAGACCAAATGTGATGTAAATATGAGAACTAGCACACGGCATCCCATCGCCGGCGAGTAAGAGACGTCCCCACTACAAGCTAAAGTTTACGATACGTATTCCATCCTGTCTGAACGCTAACCTCTCACCCATCACCACGAATTTTGAACCAGTGCAACCATCATGCGGCAAACCGATTTTTCTCTCGCGCGTGCAATGCAGCGATATCGGTATCAACGCAGACGCATGCTCCTACTGCATGCAATTAACGCACCTTTGCCGTATTTTATACGAGAATATGACAAGGCCATGCGTTCTCGTGGTGATGTACTACGCATACGGCTTAGATCTGTCTCCATATCTTCTAACACTTCTAAACTCAACATGTATTCAGACGAGTGGTCCTTAAGGGATTTCCGTTTCCAGGTGAAAGACATCACCCGAATAAGTGCATGCATGGGCTGGGTATGCGGGAAGACTAAGCAAAATGGTTACAGGTGCGATCCTATAACGGCCTGTTGCATTGTTACGTGCAAGCTTGCATTCCCATGCCGTTGGAAAGATGTCGAATACTTATTCGGTATGCATGCACCTGCCTTGAGTGAAATCTTTTGGGTGGTGTTAGAAACATTTATTGAGGGGAAGGGGTAACTGCTAACTGATCTACGTGAAGGAATGTTGGCGGAGAGGGAGCCCTTGTATGAAGATAGCATCCAAATTGCAGGTGCGCCCCTAGACAGTTGTGTAGGGCTTATTGACTGCACGAAGATCAAGATGAACAGGCCAGGCGGACATGGTAGTATGCAACGCAGTTGCTATTCGGGGCACAATCGCATTCACGGCCTAATCTATCAAACAGTTACAACACCGGATGGATTAAATTTTCTTTGTATGGTCCTGAGGTGGGTCAAAGGCATGACTTAACCCTTCTCCGCCAGAGCCAACTTGAGGAGCGACTACAGGGCTGTTTAACTATAGTCGATAGGCAGTATTGTGGGATAACTCCTCTCCGCCCTGGGTTGGGTGAGAGGCGGAGGCTTTAGCGAGGGAGCACGCGGCGCGGACGCGACGCGCTAATTGAACCGATCGGACGAGCTCGCGAAAAGGGGGTGGCTCACTGGCCGGTTACGCGCAGTCGTCTCGTGGTGCGTGAACGGGAGCGATCGGTAACGGGTTAGAAGCCAGCGCGCGGGACAGACAACCGAAAACGGACGTACGTAGGCGCAAAAGGGACGGGGGCGAGCTTGCCCCAGTTTACTGGTGGAGACGGGTGTCAGGTCTTAACCCCTCAGAGGAACGCCTCGGACACCTGTCCCAGTATACAGTACCTGCCGCCTAGTGCGTACCAGGTACTGTACGCCATTAAAAAACTAGCGCCTCAATTCCTAATTACCGCACGGACGCTGCAGCTACACGTGTGTACTACTGTACACACGCGCTGCTTACAGACTACCGCACGGATGCCACGTGTGCTAGCGTACACGCGTCATACTGGTAGACTACCGCTTGGCCGACACGTGCACTACTGTACACGTACGCCAGATTACGACCGCTCGGCACGCGCGCGCTCCCTACACGTGGGCACACCCGCCCACGTGTCCACCGTGCACGGCCGCACTGTTAATAATCTCCCCGCGCGCGCGTCCGTCGTTATACTACAAGTATTATCTCTACGGTGATGCTGCGTATATGATCCGGCCCTGGATGCAAGTAGCATTTCCCCGTATATGGGTAACTGTAGAACAGGATATATGTAATAACAGGATGAGTGCTCTGCGCGTATCCGTCGAATGGAGCTACAAAGACCTCAAGCAGCTTTGGTCTCCAAACGACTACGCACGTGCTCTAAAAGTCCGCCAGGCGCCCATTGGACTCATATATATGGCTTCAGCTTTATTGCTGAACTTCAAAACATGTCTTGAAGCCGGAGGGCAGGTGCAAACGTTCTTCAAGTGCGCCCCACCCGCTCTGACCCAGTACCTCAATGCAGAGTAAAATATGCGCGCAGCGCGCACAGCGCGAAGCGGGCGGGTGAGATCACTGCAACTTGTTGGCAAGGGCCGCAAACACGTCGATCATCTTGCTCCTTTCGAGAATGGCCATTTTCCGTTCCTCAATTTCCACACCCATCTTTCTCTCTTCTACATCCAGCTTGCGTCGTTTTGACGCTTGAACGACGTCAAACCGCTTTCCCTTTTCCTCCACACGTCTCTTTTCCAATTCATATATTCTCTCTTCTAACTAAAACCACCGACTGTCCTGGTCCCTACGCGACTCCATATCCCGTACAAGGGCTTCGGTGGTATCCTCGTCGGACTCGTAATTGATTCTCCGCCTTGTCTTCCCAACATTGGGGTTTCTCCCCCCTCCCCGCGAAGCGCGACTAGCAGTACCCTGAGAACGGTTATCTGCTTCCACCTCTACAGTATGACACGCGGTCTCCCCCCACCACGAGCTGTCCAGTTTAACGCCATGATCCTCAGCTCCTCCCCAGCAACTGCCAAACGCTTCTCCTTCTCCAGACGTTGGTCCTTGGCCGCCCGCTCCCCCTCTGCGTACTCGTCCATATCTAAAATGAGATCGTCGAGCAACGTCTCCCTCTCCGCATACACCTCCACTTGTCCCGACGATGCCATGGATTTCTTATTGTCCGAACGTCGTTTCGAGATACTCACCTTGAACCGATCTTCTAAACTCTTCTGGGAGGGCGGGTTCTTCTCTCCTAACAACGCCGGGGGCGCCGTGGATATGAATGTAGAGTGAGCTTCCTCAAATAAAATACCTTTTCAACCCCATGGTGCCACATGCGCTTCCGCAACCGACACCGCTTTCAAAAGCAGGATGTCGGCCGAGTCGCTGAAGCGGAAGCGCTTAGAGCGAGGAGCAAATTTTTGCTGGCGTGCATGTGGGGGAGAGGGGTCGCCGCACTGCGTAGGTGCAGTTTGGAGAGCGGCTGCAGAGATGGAGTTCGCAGGCGGAGGGGAAGAAGCCGTGGTCTGAGGGGTGGGTGTGTTGCCTTCGTGGCGTGTCGGAACAGGAGAGGTCCGGGCGAGGGTGGCGTGAGATTCATGAGACGGAGGGGGCGGGGACAATGCAGGAAGGGCAGTGGAGGTGTGAATGCGCGAGAGGAGGGGGATGCCATGGTGGTGGGGATACGAAATGGTGGAGAGATGAGAGGGATAGATGGGGTGCGTGATGTTGTTTGCAATGGAAAGGGCGTTGATGCAGGGTGTTCAAACGTCCTTCCTCGGTTTCCGGCGCCAAAAGCATGATTGAATCATGTGCATATAGAGGGGTGGTTCTGAGGTACTTTTTTAAATTTCGTTATGGAGTTGCATCCAACGAAATCATTCTACGGTGCGGGGAGCAATTCTCGTTCGGCAATGCCACCTGTCGCGCATATCGAAGATTTGTCGTGAATTTGTGGTATTTTTAGAGCTTCGTAATCTCTCTAATGGCCCCAATCGCTATGACATAATTTACGAAAGGCTCCATCCAATCACCGCCCCTTCCCCCGGGAGCCCCACTCTGTGCACGTGTAAGGTTGTGCTCTTCACAGTGCAGGGGGTACTGTACATTGTTATGATGTTTTTGCGCATTGGCGCAGTGCTTTTGTAGGACACCCCTGTAATTGGGTGTTTTGCCATGTCTTTGCCGTAATGATGACTGTTTTGAGAAAAGATCCATTGGGTTCAAAACTCAACTCCGGGCGACGCTGCTCGAGAGTCCACTCGGGGCCTCCAGGAGTACACCTGACGTCCCCCTCCCTCTCCCTTCCCCCATGCCCGCCCCCCTCTTTCTCCCGAATATCCTCTTCCCTACTCCTTTCGCTCAGGTGGTTGACGCTGTCCACGGCCTTTTGTTCGGCGCATTTACCGTGCTGGCACCCGTAGCTCTTCCAGGACTCCATTTCACAACGTGTTCGCCGCGATTGCCTTGTAGGATCAGCTTTTGGCCGACTATGTCCTTTGCCGACAACGGGCCGCATTCCTCTCGGTAAGACATATCCAGGTGGCACGTGAATTCGCCACTCCTTACCAACGCTATCACATGCGAGACCAGCGGTATCTTGTCACAATTGTACTTCGAAATAGCCGACATTGCTAAAACCCTCCTACTACCTTCTATAGTAAGCCGCCTAGCGCTGACTGGGACCTTAGTTCCGTCTCCCTTGTGCACGAGTCCCGTCACAACTCGAGCCAACGCTGACGCCATAACTATTGTACACCCAATTATAAATATCGTGTTCACCGTGGCCACTGTCTTAGTTTCCGAAAACAGAGTCCCGCACCTATCGGTCAGTGACACGGCCATCCAACTAACAGTTGTGCTAGTGGCCTCCTCACTTCCTTGGGTCCAGCCGCGATACATACCCCACGCATCTCCGTAGCTCGACATTCCAACCTGCAACGCCAAGAAAGCTGATGCCATTGTATATGTGTCATTCCAATTCTTTTCCCTGCATGAAAACTGACCCGCTTCCTTGAAGCCGTTGACTTTCTGTAGACACATCACGGATCTTGTGCCATTGTACTTGACGAACGCCCCCATCTGTTGAGCCATTAAATGGGAATCTCGCACGCACTCGCTTTGTTGCTGATCGCCGATACGCTCATGGGATGATTACCAAACTAGTGGCCGTTGTTGCAAAGAGTATCTAGGCAGATATTCTCGATGCCCAGATTTGAGTGTCCGCGATCGGGTGCCCCAGATTTTGCGAATAGCTGGACACGATGGAATCGTATAGCAATCCGTTGGAGGTTTTGAAAATGTTCGGTAGTTTTCAAAGTCTCGTTTTAGTGGCCAGCAGGAAGCCCTCCTTTTAATCCAAATCAGCCTTTACAGCTGCTGGACGCCAATCAGGTGCCCTAGAATCGGTGTCACGGATCATCACGCCTCCGTGACCAAACCTCTTCCTTCGCCTCCCTAGGGGGGGCCTTCTGAATGACCTTTTTCACAAAACCTGGAGGCCTTCATAGTATTCAAACTAATGAGCCATTCACCGATTCGACGAATAATTGCGATTTTAGTTTGGTTGGTGTAAATACATATCATGGAGGACTCAAGGCGCTTTCTTCGAGTCCTCCACGGTGTAGTATAACCCTCCCTGGGGCTTTTTAGATTAGATCAACAACGGATCCAATGAGCCTCGGGCTCTACAGTACTACCGCGCGTGGCCACGTGTACCCCTCGGGTACAGGGCGCACGCGTGCACACGTGTACACGTGTACCGCGCGGGACGGAAGCGCGCGCATACACGTGTACTGTCAGCCACGATGGCTGACAGTATTACAGTACGGTCCGATCCGTGCTACCGTAGACCACTACAGTACTTCGGTACTGTAGTGTAATAGGTTGTTTTGTATATTAAATATGGAGCGGACCGGCGGCGGTGGAGGAGGACAACCACGGACTTGTCACACACCAACCGTCAAGGTCCGACTTCCCGCTTATTCTCAGGTAACGCTCGCTAATTACCTTAGAAGCAGCACCGACCGCGGGTTGAGGACGCGCGCGGTACGCCCACGAGCCTGCTCCGCCTCCGCCCGTCGGTACTGGATCGTTACCCAGTACCGCGCCGGGGCGTCGAGGCGTCGAACCGCTCGCGCGTACCGGCGTCCTCCCCGTTCCCGCTCTACCACGCTACCCGGGCCCGCTGCCCGGTGCCGTTAGCTGGTGTCCCGCTTCACCCCCGTCTTCCCGATCGACAAGGGTCTCGGTCGAACTGTGCATACACCCCTATCGCTGGGGGTGTTTATGCTACACACGGGGAGCAGCGGGAAAACCCAAATTTACCAGAAAGAGTACTCAAACAACTTCGAAGTCCTGCTGGTCATTAAGATGACCATATGAGTCCATCGCAGCCTTCAATTCCACATAAACCAACTTTGTAGAATTATCCCTCCAGGCCAAATTAAACTTTTCGTAAACATGCGTCTCAACGGGAAACGGAAGACTTTATCTTAGCAGTGGTTACGACGTCATCCCCGCATTCCGCCTTAACTCTTTTAAGGCCGCTTGGAATGCTAAAATCTTGGGGTGATAGGCCTGAATACGGCCAGGGCCTATAGACGTGAGCCATTTCCTATGCATTAGTTCAACGTTCACAAGTGGCTGCGGCCAAATATCTGACGTCTGTAGACTTTTCGGTTCTATCCATGACGCAAGCAAATATTCTGTCTTCAAAACTTTCGGTTCCGAATAAAATGAAGATGTTACACTCTCTGAAGAGTCTTATTCTGAATCTAAATCAACGGCACTAAATGCCCTTTTACGACTGTTAAACTCTGCGCCATTGGCCGAACAACGCCTATGTAGGCCCTCATCGTCGACAACAGTACCAACTGTAGCAACGTTTCGTTAGAAAAAGGCGAGGGCGGAGTAAAAACCGCAATTACGATAACGTACCAGGAGAGCTCGAACATGCAAATTCCTTTCTCAAACGGTTATAGCAAGTACGAAAATTGCTCAATTTGTGCTTCTGAAATAAACCCGACATCCCATACACAGCCTTGGGATCCTCTCTCTCCGTAATTTTTTTGGACTCCAGGAGGCTGTGCAAATGTAGCACAGCCTCTGAGGTCTTTGTTAGTTTTTTCTCATCCATTGTGAGTTGGCAGAAAATAGAAGAGAACCCAAATGATGCGGGAGTGGGGATTGGGATCTAAGATGCTCACACTTCTTAAAGAATACAACGTTTTATTGGTTCGCGAATATTTGATAAAATTTGGCCATGACTTTTGGGGCAGTTTTTCGAGACGAACATTGTTTCTACTTCGTAAGACCACGAGTATTACAGAACGTGAAAGCAAACTTCGCAGCCATGTGGATAGTAACTTTAAACTAGAGTACAGTGGAGATAAACAAGCAGCGGCCACGTAAAGATTGCCGCTCGAACATTGCGAATATTCGCAAAATGTGAAAGCACGGTACGTTCGCCGGCCGAACAATCAATTTAAATATGACATGTCATACACAAACGTCATATTTTCATAGTCACCACGTCACTGACATACAGAATTCGTCATACACTGTAACGCTAAGTGATGACGCAATGAGCAGTTATTCATATTTCAGTACGTGTTCGAAAGTACAAATGCGAATGTTTGCGAACGCTGCAGTTGCTAGTGGGGACGAAAAAACCTTTCGTCTATGGTGTTGGCGGTTTGTGAAGCTTCTTTCACAAATGAATATGGTAAGCTTTTTGCCCGGCATGTCTTTTAGTAACAGATGAGATACTGACTTTGGCTTAGTTGAACTTTGTGGATCGTCTATCTGGGAGAGAGAATTGCGTCTATAAAATGAGTGTCGATGGTTTGGACTGCCTAATCAACGAACCAAGCCTCTTCAGCCCCAAGTGGTTCTCGCACAAGTTCAGGAGCGCCGGGCTTCGCTATGAGGTCGGGGTTAGTGTCGGCGGTGGAAATATAGTATGTGCACATGGTCGGTTCCCTTGCGGAAGTTTTAGCGATCTGAGAAATTTTCGCCTTTGTCTGAAGAATTCGTTGCAAGGGAATGAGAAAGTTGTTGCAGACCAGGGATATCCAGATGAGCGTTGTAGTCGTCATATGTTTTATGAAGGTTCCCTCTCGTTTACCTACATCGGCGCTCGTCATGAGGCTACTAATAAGCGTTTGAAACAGTTCAAGATTCTAGGGGGCTGTTTCCGCCACTCGCTTCAACTTCTCGCGCAATGTTTTTTTGCAAAAGCCAACATAGTGCAACTTTCTATTGAAAACGGTGAACCTGTTTTTGCGCATTATTAAAAAGTCTGCTTTTGAACCGCATTTTCCCGCTGCTCTCGGTGCGAACGTGCCCCAACCCCCCAATGATTGAGCCCCCCCTTTAAAAAGCGTGCAAGCGAACGACGTGTTGCACGAGTTGGGAAGTGATGGTTTTGAGTAATCTTGTCTTCTTGAGATGCTTGTATAAACTTGGAAATAAAATTTCGATACAGTTTTCTCTCTGCAATATAATTGGTGTCCAAAATGGGGGTGCAAATTACGGGTTTGAAACTCTCGTTTTGAAAGAGCATATTTTTAACGTGCAGCCAAAAAGAATATAAGGCCTGTGTTTGCCAAGCGCATGAGCTTACTGTTCGTAATTTAAATTCTTATTACCGGCGTGAAACAAAGCTCGGCGGGGGCTATCGCAAAGTAATATTCAATTTAATTTTTGAATTTTGTCCAGAATAGGGGGTGGTCCACTTGTATTCGCCCCAGCGAATGTCTCCCTTTCTATTTACAAATGTGCATATCAACTCTCTACTCCATTCCAATGAGTCCAACATGTCCCATTTAAGCTATCACATCACACACTTTTACGCTACAGTACTGTACTCCCATTGCAAATTCAAACACATCCCAACCAACGGAACCCCGCATCCCACCTCACCCCTGCCCGCCTTCAGCCGCTTGCTTCATCCGCCTTCCCATTCAAGTACCCATAATACTCCGCCAGCCATGCGAGCGTCGCTGTCGGAATAACATCGGTCCCGGGCAGCAGCTCCTCCGCCAGTCCGCCGACCGTCACTAGCGTGCTCCCGAACAAGGCCTGCAGCATCACGGCGGCGAGCGGCGCGGTCACTAAGTCCAGCGCGTCGCCCACCAGCGGCACAGCCACGCTCCCGGACCCGACCAAGTCGATGCCGATGCAGATTGCCAGCTTGACCCACTTCTTCGCTTCTGGCCCACCCCGCTCTGCCACTTCACCGACGCGCCCCGCCACACGCACCACCTCCTCCACCATACCGCGTACGTCCTCGGCCTCCACACGCTGCTCCGCGCTTGAAGAGGGACGCCTCTTTTTCTTGCGCGTCCGTCCAGACTGGGCTTCCGACCGCCTCGCCTGCCCGCCCGTCGGCATTTGCACGCCCGCTGCCTTGCCCACAAACGTCGCTACCCCGACTTCTAGCCCTTTGATGAGTAGGTCGTTGGTGAGACTCATTGAGGCCGCGCGGTGCGGGTGTGTGGGGACGTGGAACTTTTGCTTCGTTGTTCGGGAAGACACCTTGCGCGATTGTAGTGCCCCTGCGAGTGGTGCGTTTGGCGCAACAGGGGAGAGGCAAAAGCCCAGGTGTGCGTCCTTTGAATGTGTCATTCCGAGAGAGTGGGAACGCGGACACAGTTTGCTTTGAGCACAGATGCTTTTAATTTACCCGAGATGGATTGCCCGAGTTGTGAGTGCGAGACAAAGATAAGCCTCAGATGGCTTTGCTCTGCCAACAAAAAAGGCTTCTTCGATATGAACCAAGTACTAACGTTGGAGGGTTCAGGTTCTTATGTCAGCTTGAGGGGACACTGCAAGGATTGGATCATGGGCAGGAGGCGCTCATGGTTGGTTAATGGTGACGTAACGGGCGTTTCAGGCAGAATTCAAAATTCAGATTTCTTTTTCTGCACCGTCTGTCCTACTCTATTGGACCCAAAGGGTGTTGTAGGCTCTTGAATGGTACAGTACGAAGCTACAGCACCGGAGGTACTTCTCTCATTACGTGGAGTACCAGTGGTAGGACAAGA
Organism: Chondrus crispus; assembly: GCF_000350225.1. Classification (NCBI taxonomy): domain Eukaryota; phylum Rhodophyta; class Florideophyceae; order Gigartinales; family Gigartinaceae; genus Chondrus; species Chondrus crispus. The sequence goes on from NW_005179082.1 coordinate 136,768, forward strand.
CAGAAGCTTGAAGCTTTGCTGCCTGCACACCTGGCAGACACTTCCAATTCCTACTTCCTCAGCCTTCAAACATGTCAAAAAAGCATAGAAACGGCGACAACTTTTCATAAAAGCATTTCGCAATGGCACAATTGCCTTAGACAGGAGTTGCTTCTGTACCACCCTCACGTCACCCTTATTCCCCCCCCCCCCCCCCCCCCCCCCCCCCCCCACCTTCCCCCCCCCCCCCCCCCCCCCCCCTCCCCCCCCATGCGGACGTTAGTCCGCTTGTGAATGCAGACGAAGACGAAGCCTCGAGAAGTGCTCTAGGCAGTAAGGGGACCATACTGTTGTACCCAATGACCGTACTATGGCCGTGGCTGACAGAGAAGTACAACTTTGACCAGGCGCCAAGTGCTGCTGCTGGTGTACAGGATAGACGTTTCTTTTTATTCTCGATTGAACTCAATGGATTCTGAATCAAGGTACAGAAGGTTTACTTACTGCAGTTTGCCGCTGTTAAATGTGAGCTTCATACTATGAAGAGCCCTCCTAGCCCGCGTCTGAAGAGCATTTCCTCCTCCAGTTATCTTTCCTCGGTATTCACGCATACGGAGCAATATGTGCAGTACGGCAGCTGTGGCTACAGTTCGGTCACAAGCGTCTTCTGGATCATGCTGCTACAGTAAATTACCCTTGGTCATTCTTTACATTTACATTCAACGAGGTACATAGTATGTACTGTCGTTTCATCGAGGTACACTGTACATACCAGAGGACAATACCAAGGGTACTAAAGTTTACCAAAGGTTATTTTACTGTCCACTGGTACAGTCTGTAGGTACAGTGAACCCTCCCGATAAGGATCATTCTCCATATGGATATCGGGTTCAATGTGAAATAAACATATCATACAGACCCCTCCTACTTAAAAACGTATTTTATGGTTACTTTTGAGCGGCCAAGGCACAAATTACCCCGTAACCGTTCATTCTTGATCGATCCCTTCACAGTCTGCTCAATAAATTCCAATCCCCGTCTGAGGCTTCGCAATTATCATCGTTCTCGACAAAAACATCTTTCTAGCATATACTCCTGTTGGTCCTCCCCCAATAAATCTCCTCTGATCGCAAACATTGCGTGTTGTCAGCACCATAGCCATCTGCCCCCGTCAAGCGACAATCGTCGATGAAGCGCTCTGAGCTTAACCTCGCCCAAAAGCAACAAATATGTGCAGAGTTCCAACGGCGCAAAAAGAGCAAGGAGCAGACGTCACAAAGCGCCCTTGCGAAGTGGGCCTCAGTGCAGTTTTCCCTTTCCAAATCTCCTGCTCAAGCTGTCATGTCCCGCATCATCAACGGCAAGTATGGTTTTCGTCCCGATATCTCTGCGTACCAAGAAGGGGAATTGCACAGTCCAGACGACGATAAATAAATTTTTAAGTAAAGCACAGACATTCTGAGAGATGCAGGTCACCGTGACACCGTTATGATACGGTCTCCGGATGTGAATAACCTCCGCAAATGGATACGGATTATGTCCACCGAGCGTATCCATATCGAGAGGGTTCACTGTACATACCTCGATGAAATGTAAATGTAAAGAATGGTGAATGCGATGTGAACGTGGTGCCAAGATGGTGGCAGCGCACTCATCTTTATCTCTGTACAGTTCTGTACAGTTCGGCGTCCGCGTGTCCCTCTCCGGCAGCGTACTGAGCTTCACACGTAATGGGATGACTACACTTGGCGCACGAGTGCTCAAGCCTGCAGAGGCCTCAAAGAGCGGTTGCAGTATGAAGTTTCTGATTCCGTAGAGTGAATCCAAGCTGGGTAGCATTTTTCTAGTCTAAAACTGGATCGTCGCATCTCCTTGAAGATACCCAGTGGTCCATGGTGCTGTAAGCGCTAACACTTCGGCGCTCTGCCAAGCCATCGCGTCGCATCTGGGCGCCACAATTTCGTTTTTGCGCGCCCTTTAACGTGGATAGCGATGCGATAACGGGGGCGCTGCGTCCTGTTATGGTCCTGTGAACGAATTACGACGACGTCCTTTCCAGGAAAATTCTGAAATGTTTGGCGGCGCCTTTTTGGGACATGGCGGAGGAGGGGCCTGCGGAATATGGACCTGCGAAATATGGACCTGCGGAATATGGACCTGCGGAATATGGACCCGTTGTGCTCGACATGACGTCCTCGCTGGACTGGGCTGTGCTGTACAGTAAGTGCAGATGCTGCCCGAAACGGTCAAATATTCAAAAATTGTAACTCAATTTTCGAATTGTGTGGGACGTCGTACTGAATTTTTATATGTTTAGGCTGTTTTAGTCCAGTCATCAACAACTGCGCTGCAAAAACGGCACGCTCGTACTCTATTCGTCATCCTTTCTTTTCGCGGGAACCCCTTCGCCACCGTCTCTGAAGCGAAAAAAGCCCGCAGTCAACTCCGCCTCAACGAATAACTCTTTATTTACATTAGCGTCTCATTTAACAACTGCTCTGCCGTTCCGCCGTTGTCCGTCAACAGCTCTGGCCCGCCGCACCTTTCTCACGCCAACATTCAAGGAGGCATCCCACAGCGACATGCCGAGCGACGAAGCTGTCATTCTCCGTGACAAATTGAAAGTCGCATTGCAAGACGCGCGAAGACTTTACGATGAGGAACTCATCGACGGAAACGAGTTTAAGGATCTCAAAGCCAATGAACTGGACAAGTATAAGGAGCAACTTGCCGCCCTCACGACCACTTCTATTTCACGTGCGGCAGAGGGCTCTCAACCGGACCCTCCGAATACCGAGAAGCTCATCTCCATGTCCACACCCGTGAGAAACCCCATGACCGGTCGCGTGCGCGTAGAGGCCCTGCGTCCGTCCCCATCCTTGTCCAATTCGCCTCCATCACCTCCGACCGTGCTGGGCGACCGCTTGAAACGCGGCAAGGACGAAGTCGTCTATGTTGACGCCAATACCTTCAAGAGACTCACAACGCCCCCAATATTTAGAAGACGATCAAGAAACAAGAGGAAAATTGTACTTCCTAGCGCTGAGTTGCAAGCCCTGCAAGGCCTGCACCAGGAGAAATCCAGTCTGGAGTAGCAAAGATTCCTTTTTTGCAGAGACCGTCACCCTTCACTGTACATACCTCGCCTCATTCATGTCTTCGCACTATCCGCTGGGTGCCGACCCATCTCGACCGTAGTTTGCCGGGGGCCGACCTTGGTTTTGAGGCATCATTTCGGGGGGCGCCGGCTGGACGACAAATTCGCGCAATACAAAGCAAAACGGGAGAGCACAAGGTCAGCAATTCTTTGCGGGCAGGGCTTGTGACTTTGAAATAGGGACAAGAATAGTGGCAGGTATTGAGACACATTGACTTATTTAGGACTTACCATTCCTCTTCCATAGCCCGGCGGCGGTGGCATAGGCATCCCTGGTCGTACTCCGTTACCGTACGCCTGTGGCGCCGGTATCCCCAGTGGCGGAGCCATACCCCTTCCATACGCCGGCATAGGAGGACCGCCGCGCCCATATGGAGGCGGCTGATAAAGTTGCGGGTTCGACGACAGTTGAGGTTGCATCGCTGCCAAACTCCCCCCGCCGAGTCCTGGCGCTGGACCAGCGAGCCCTGGAGCTGCCATGCCGCGACCCATCGGCGAAGGTCGATCGGGTTGCGCGGTCAGACCAGCCGCCGTTGCGCTTCGCTTCCCTTTCTTGGGCGCCGGGGGAGACTCAACTGCAATCGAAACGACGCTTTCGCCCCGCAGAAGGACAAGGCCAAGGGCGCGCCTCTCTTCGGTTTCCTGTTGGAGGAGTATCAATTCCACATGCGCATGACACGATCAGTAAAGACGCGAAAGTTGAGCAAAAATAGAGGCAATAGTTAGAGTGTTGTTTGCATGGCAGACGTAGCTTGCGTCCGGCAACGCATGAGGGGGTGCAGGAGGCTCAGAGTTGCAGGTGCGAACAAAACGTACCGCTTTCTTCGCCTTGCGAAACTCTTCGCAGTCGGCCAAGACGACATTCATGTGCTTGTCAAAAGCGAGAAAGCGTCCGACGAGCGTGCGTCTATCATCCAGGGTGATTCGCATGCGGTAGTTGATAAACTGCAGCATTTTGCTGCTTTTTGTGAGCGACATGATTCAGCGGATCCTCGTCGTGCAAGCTGAATTGCGCCGTGGTTGTATCTGGTGTGCGAAAACGGAACTTCAGACACGCGCAGGGGGAGAGAGCGAGAGAGAGAACAGTCCCGGATTGTCGACCAAGTCGGATAGATCTGGTGTCCAGACTTCGGTTTGGTACAAGGCGGGGTTTGGGTTGTTGTGCTCCAGAGCGGGTAGTGATCCACGTCGAACACAGCAATTGTGTTGGTCCACCGTAGCACTCTGCCATGGTGGGCGTACAGTACATGGGCAAAATTGGGAAAGTATTTCTGTTTTTTAATTAAATTCGTAAGCTCAAAAAGGCACGGTAGAGCGACATCGAATGCTCTGCTCGCCTTCGCGCCCAGAGCTCCCCCGTTGAGCAAGGATGGAGGATAGAGACGCGATAGCCACCATGAGACGAAGACGCACAATGGTTCGCCACACGTACGCCTCCAAGTAGTAGCCCTTCAGCGCTTAACTCCTTGGCAGAAATGTCATTCTCAAGACATGCACGGGCGCTCGGGTTGCGACGGTTTGCTTCCCGCCGACGCGGCCCGCAGAACTGGATTGGCGAAAGAGGTGACAAAGAAGAGGTGTAAGATAAATCCTTCCACAACTCTACACAGGCGAAAAAATGATTTCTCTCCCAGTCTAACATAGCCATCCACTCACCACGCCCCGGCAGACGTCCAGAAAAGCTGCGCGAAATCGTGCGCGAGCTCAAGGCGGAAGCGCGGCGGCAGGGGCTGGACCTAGTTGGCGTGACATCGCCACGCGCATCGTCGCGTTTTAAGCAGTACGAGGAATGGCTCGCAAAAGGGTAAGCTTGCCTCCCCGCGCCCTGCGCAAGCTCTGCCCGCCACGTCAATTCGTTCGCTAACACGACACACAACATGCACCCAGCCGCGCAGCTACCACGGCGAGCTGGACTACATGTCGCGGGCGGACCGCGTTGCGCGGCGGCGCGACCCGTCAATAATCCTGCCGCGCGTGCAGTCGGTGATCATGGTGGGGATGTACTACTGGCCGGGGTCCTCCGGCTTCCCGTGGCTGCACGCCGCCGCGCAGCACCCGGGCGGCGGGCGGGCGGCGGCGGGGCGGACGGGCGCGTCCGGACGCTACGCGCAGGACCGCGGGGTGGTGTCGAGCTATGCGTGGGGCGCGGACTACCACGGGGTGCTCGGCGGGCGTCTGAAGCGGCTGGGCGCGCACCTGAATGCGGTGGCCGGCGGGGTGGGCCGGTTCTACGTGGACACCGGGGCGATTCTGGAGCGCGACTTTGCCGAGCGCGCGGGGCTGGGGTTTGTGGGGAAGAATTCGCTCGTGATCCACCCGCGCGGCGGCAGCGGCTTCTTCATCGGCGAGCTGTTCTCCACCGTTGCGCTGCCGCGCGACGGCGACGAGGACGCCGGCGTGGTGCCGCGCGGGAAGGGGAAGCCCGGGTGCGGCGCGTGCTCCAAGTGCAGGGTGGCGTGCCCCACGGGGGCGATTGTGCAGGACTACCAGGTCGATGCGCGACGGTGCATTAGCTACTTGACGATCGAGCTCAAGGGGGCGATCCCCGTGGGCCTGCGGCGCGGGGTCGGGAATAGGGTGTATGGGTGCGACATCTGCCAGTTGGTGTGCCCGTGGAACCGAGTGGAGTGGGGAAAGAAGGCGGCGCCGCGAGGAGGGTACTCGCCGATGTTCGGGAGCGTCGCGGAGGACGTGGCGACGCCGCGGCTTACCGAGCTTGTGTGCATGAGCGACGAAGAGTTTGAGCAGAGGTTTCGAGAGTCGGCCGTGTATAGGATAGGCAGGGAGCGGATGGCGCGCAACGCAGCGGTCGCGCTGGGCAACGTCGGCGGGCGGGACGAGCTGGCCGTCGTGGAGGAGGTGGCGAGGCGCGACGGCAGCGAGCTGGTTAGAGAGCACGCGCAGTGGGCGGCGCGGGAGATCCGTGACAGGCTCGCCCGTGGGGGGGGGGGGGGGGGGGTGGGTGGATAAAAAAAATTAAGGTGT
>NW_005179082.1:143412-161960 GCF_000350225.1 Chondrus crispus
CCGAGTCGGCCCCCGTCACCCCCGCCAAGACCCGCCCCGCGCGCGCCGCCCCGCGCCCGCAGACCAAGACCCAGGCGCAGCTGGCCGCCTTCCTCAAGGCCGGCTCGAGCCCGGATGCCGCGAAGCGCCGCACCTCGCCGCGCGACAACCCCAACGCTTCGGTCGGCTCGCTCATCCAGAAGTGGTCCGCCCAGCCGCGCGTGCGCCACGACCGCGTCCCGTTCCAGGAGCGCGACCTGCAGAAGGTCGAGGACGCGCCCAAGAAGGCCCTCGTCGACTCCGTCGACACCTTCGGATCCAGCTCCGTCGAGCTCGACCACGCCATCCCCAAGACCGACCCTGGCCCGAGCCTGCGCGCCTTCGCCTCACGGTTGGGTCAGAGCAAGCCCGCCGCCCAGCCCCTCGCCGTCGCCGCCGCCGCAGTCAACACGGGAGACCAGAACCTCCGCGATATGGTCGCACGCGGCCTGCAGAGCCAGGCCACCCTGCTTGGCCCCGCCCGCTCCAGCCCCGCCAGCTCCAGCCCCGCGCGGGGCCCGCCGCATCAGGTCATCGAGGGCGCTTCGGTCATCGACGCCCGCCGCAAGTCGGGCCCTTCCTCGCCCCCTCTCATCTCCGTCGCTAGGGAGTTGCAGGTCGATTCTCAGTCCCCGTCGCCGCAGCCACGCCAGGGTGAACACCCCGCGCAGACGGGGCACGCGCCCACCGATGGCGACTGGGGCGCGGGTGACGTGTACATCCGTGAGCTGTTTTCAGAGGCCGAAGACACGGCCGAACGCGCCGTGCAGTGCGACGAGAACGAGGAGTACTTTGAGGCCTTTGAGCTGTACTGGGTAGTCGTCGACCTCTATTACAAGGTCATTCCGTTCCTCACTCCGGAGGAAGGCGGCGATGTGCACGAGCGCATCAAGATGTACACGAGGCGTTGCGAGGCTATTCGCGAAGCTTTCGAGGATGACCCGGAGGGACAGGATGAGATTCAAGTCCGCATCGCCGATGCCACCCTCGTGTCGGCCCAGAAGCAGGACCAGATTCAGGAGAGCTTCAACGCAGGCATGTGGAATGCCCATTTGGGCATCGCAGAGAATGTCGAGCAGGACGCATCATCGTATACTTATGTCCAGGAACGCGCTCCTAATGAAGAGTCGCCAACGTCTGTGGAGGGAACTGCTTTCCAATATGCTGCGCCTGAAAACAGTGGAGCGGCTGAAAAGAGTGCCATCGCTGAACGTGAGATGTCTGCACTACAAGCAAACCGATTCCCCGATTACTCCAACACCAAGCCTTTGGCGGCTATACCAGAAGCACCTCGAAACCCGACCGCCGTTTCCCTCTCCGCATCTACGAAAGCCCACCGCAACAGCTTGAGTCGACCGATCTCGCGCAGCGCTGTGCGTGCGTCGACGAGTTCCGTCTCCCGTGAGCGTGTCGCTGAGATGCAAGAAAGGGTACAGGTCATGCAGGCGTGCTTAAATAATTTTACAGTCAAGAGAAAACACTTGGGTCCCGCTCGCGCCTTGGAGCTACACGTGACCACGTTGAATGCAAACACGTTTGGAGACTTGAAAAAATTGGCCCCGTTAGCTCCGGAACTTGAGCACAAATGGGCAACAGAGCTTGAGGTACTTTTGTCTATGTTACAGGAGATTAAGGAAGTGCGTCCAGGTGTTGGGTATGCGCTGAGGGATGATATTTCGCGTCATCTTCCGGCGTTAGAGAGATGTGATCGTAGCGTTCGAAAGACGATGCGGTCCTTCGGTGCACTCGACGGCCATGTATCGTATGTGGAGCGTGAAACTGCGACGAATTCAGCCAGAAGTGGAAGGAGTCGACGACGGTGGTGGGTGAAGGTCCCGGTTGTCGTGAAAGGTGGCCTTCCGCCTGATGTGTTACGAATTGTAGAAGAGGCAGAACAGGAGATGCGAGGAGTTTTCAAAGTTTGTCATGAAATTAACGTAGAGGTTGTGAAATCTATGCCAGTACCGCAATCATTTGTCGAGGGGCTTCCGAAGCACGCACGATCGCTGATCCAGAAGGAACTGAAGGAAGGCCTGACTACTTGGGGTATGTTCAAGGTATCCGACTACATGAAAGATCGAAACCTGTGGAACAAGGATAACGCCAAGGACATCACGTCAAGCTTAGAAAAAGTGGCCCTCATCTGGGAAGCGAAGACATCGAACAAATCGTTCCTTAGCCGAACGTTTGACATTCGCGGTGAGCGGTTCCATCAGGCGATGACAGCATTCCGACGCTGTCAGAACGCGATCAGGGATCTCCGACGTGAGTGGCCGACCATGCAACACACGGATCTGGACATGGCGAAAATCCAGCATAACGAAGACATTGGGCACGCTGGCCTCGAAGCGTATTCCCGTGCACTCGAGTCTCGGGCGTATCGACTTCTGACTCGAATCCGCGAGCTTCTCGACGCAAACGAGGAGGAAAATGCACCGAGCGTGTCACCATCTAGCTTAGGCAACAAGCCGCGCCCGGCAGGCCGCAGCAAGGCGATTGAGAGAAAGGACAGCCGGGGGCTGCGACAACATGCGCAAGCGCAAAGCAATCGGACGCGAGGCTAATATTTGGTACCGGGAAAGAGCTTTGGCTTTTGACGCCAATCGGCGATGAGTGTATGAATTAGGTTATGTATGAAGTTAGGGACTGGACCCGGTCGTGGGCCGATTTGTAGAAACAGGGGGTGAAAGCTTTACTGAGATTGAAGAAAGAGTTATTTTGGCTTCTCGTGGTTATGGAAAGTTTTGCATTGATCGCGTTACGCTACAGTCTACGATGACAGAACGTGCAAGTAGAGCAGCTAGACTGTAGAGCCCGACGAACAGATGTCTGATCAAACAATGCGGACATTATGGGTGTTGGGTGTTTTTAAACGCGTTTTGCATGACACGATGGATCAGGTTGTCGCTCTGTGCTGCGTGAGACGACGTGGGTGTGGTGTGAGGGATCAGGGTTCAGGGTTGCAACAATCATGAGGGCGCGATTGTGGAGGACACGTTGAGCCCCTCATAACGTGCCGACAACCCATCCTGCATTGCAAAAATATCGCGACAGCATGTCTAATTGTGCTGTGCCGGTTTTGAAACAGAATCCCCCCCCCCCCCCTCACATAACTGAAAGAGTTGTTGTTGGGCAGCAGTGCTGACCAACAATGGTGCTGCCTGGCAGGCACTGTTGTAGCACCGCTGATGGCGAGTCACCCTTGGGTGAAGAGAGGGGTCAAGGGAGGGGTGAAAAGAGGGGGCCCTCTGTTGTTTATGGCCTGGTACACGTGTCAGGGGGCAGCGAATACTAAGATTATTGATCACGGTCTTGGGATCAAAAATCAAATTCCCCACTTCCGCTTCTGATTGGGCCCGCCAGCCCGCATGCGCCGTGTGATTCGTCTCTGCTGTGCCGTGACGAGATTGGTCATGTGACTGCTTCACAGAGTTCACAGAGATACCCTCCTGGCTCGTGAAGCCTGTAACAGGCTGTCCCGCAATCAGCTTGCCCTTCTCCAACACCTCCCGCATCTCCATCGTGCCTCGCGCATGTGCTTTTTTAAGAAAGGCCCAAGCTGCTCCCTCCACTTGCACAAACACAAAGTCTTACGACTGCCACTCTCACGGGATCATCTCGCTACTTGTCTAGTCTCGCTTTCGTTCAGCATTATTACCTCCTCAATGGAGGCGTCCTACTCGTGAGAATGTCGAAGAGTTGCACACTTGAACCACCAGTTTACAAATATCTGCGCATGCCGATCTCCATGTGTCTATCTCTCTAGATACTGCCTTACGTTTCGAACTTCTTCGATTCTGGTTCTGCGAAATCCTCTTTCTCACCCCACGCTGCCAGAAGCCGGTCGCACTGAAGTCAATGCATTAGAACGAATACTACTGTACTCGCCTCTCATCTTCAAATGACCTCAGTGCGCTTCTCTTCCAGTAAACGACTGAGGCTTTACTTTCACCCCCCCCATTCTAAATGCCGCAGAAGTCAATCGCTAGATTCCACCTCAACTGTTGTTACACGCACGAATCACCACTTTTCGAAACCACGACAGCCTTCTCAGCACCTGCCGCCACCATCAACGTACCGGAGCAAGCCCGAGATCCCATCCATCTCTTTTGCCTTCACAGTGCTCAACTCTCCCAAAACCCATCTCCTCTCCTGGGCCCCGGCCCACTCTTCACGCCTTCCCCCCGGCCAAACCAGATCACGCAACCCGCTTACACATAGAGACTTGCAGTCACACCCGTACACGCGTAGCGCACAACGAATCTACCCGCACCTGCGCAACAACCTGCACGCGTGGGGCATCGTCCCGGCGCCTCTTTGCCTGTTGTCATCAGTGCGCGTCTTTCCGCGCGCTTCGAATAGGCTTGCGTCCGTCGACAAGGGTTTTGCGCAAAAGAAAACGGCGCCGGCCTTGCTGCGGGCGGCCCTACAAAACAGCGGCAAAAAGTATCACCCTTTCCTTTCACATCGCCCTCCGGGCCATGGCGTAGCTCTCGTCCGGCCCGACGCGCGGGGCGCTCGCGCGGGCGGCGCGACGGAGCAGGATTGCGTGCGCGCGCAGACAGATCATGAACGGGCTAGCTTGCGACCGCAGGGCGTGGAAAGGGGCAGATCACGCGAATAAAGGAGCGTCGGTGAGGGTTGCGGTGGCCGTGTGTGTGTGAGGTATGGCAGATCCTGATGTGGGGGTGCGTAGATTAGGAACCACTTCCAATGATGGGGCAACCGAATATACTGTAGAGCAGCCCTACTGGTGGTGGAGTCATGCGGGGACTGTGGAGAGTGAAAAAGCACAATAAGATTGATCCTGTAACGCCGTTAGGCGTTAGTAGTCGTCCGGGATGGGGGATCTGAGGGAGAGCTGGGGGGCTAAATTGCGGGTATGTTTGTTGAGAAGCCCCGACGCCTCGCGTCGGGGCAGGGGATGGGAAAGGGCCTTACATTTTGTTTGGGGTATGCGGGGCGCGGGTTGTTGTGGGGAGCTGTATTTTTGGAAAAGGGATTTGCATCGGGAATTCGAATAGGGAGGGGGAGCGGGGGAGCGTGACCGGGGACGAAATTGAAAAGCATTGGGAGCGTTTGTTGACTGTTGAGTGGGGACTGGGGATGCCGGGTTTGGGGAGATGCGAAAGTTAGTTGATGCTAGTTTTAAAAATTGTAACGGAGAGGTGCGGTTTGGATTGAGGCCAAAGAAGCCACTGTTGAGACTGTACATAGGGAAAAGAGAGGGGTTTAACAGTTGTTGCGGGTTGTTGAATGCAAGGTTTTAAGTTGAATGTCGGTGAAGATTGAGAATGACAAAGTGGCGGGAGGAAAAGGGCGAGGGGGTGGAGGTAAGTTGAGTGCAGGATGAGAAGGTTGACTGAAAATGGGAGCAGAGGTTGCGGGGGTAATGATCCGTAAATGGTGGTGTTCGATTGGGCAGATGTGCTCAAAGCTGGGTGTGTCTGCGTGACAGAGATGCAATGGTGGCGTAGATTTACGAGATGCAAATGCAAAGCTCAAAAATGCATCATGTTGCTCCCGCCAACGCATCCAGAATGCAAGGGGAACGAAGGGGACCGAAAAATTTAAGTTTTTAAATCCTCACGCGAATTTCATGGCGCAAGGTAATAAATAAAATAAATAAATACCCGACCTCGGGCTCAAACGGGCTTTATGCCTGTGGTCGGAATTATTCGCCTGCCGGGCTCGGGGTGCGCAAAAGGCTCTCGGGGTAACTCCCGGGGCCCGCCACGCAATCTGTTGTCCCGTTGCCAGGGGTGCCTAACGGCCCCGGCGGGTTTGAATGCAAGCGGCGCGCCCCGCGAGACCCGTTGCAACGGCCCGGCGAATGGATCTGTCACGCGGGTTGCCGTCCTCTTTCAGCCACGCCGCGTCTTTAACATGCGAGGCGGGATCTTTGCTGGACGCCCTGTGTACCGTGTGCAGCGGGGCGGGATGTCTTTTCTGAGCAATACGCGCCCGGTGAGGCCGTGGGACGCCCGGTGGATTTAAGACGCGGCGGGCGTTTTGTCTTGGCTCAACCGCTTTGTGTCTGGCTGTGCGCTGCCGGCGCCTCGCTGTGCGCCTTGCGAAGCGGACGTGTCGATCACGCGGCCGTGATGTCACAGCTGCCCATCACGCACCATCGACTCTGAGCATCGTTCGTTGGCCCCTCCCTCCGTCTGTCTGCGCTCTCAATTCGCTCTCGCGGCCTCCCTGTCCCTGTCGTGTCGCTATTTTCTTACTCCATTTACACCGGATCATCTCGGACTTGCGCATTTTGCCACTCGTTTTTTTGGCTCAATTCCGTCAACTCAGCCATTAATACTTTACATCCACCTTGCAACACCTCCACAACCTCACCTGCCCCCCTCCACCACTCCACTTCTCCTTCTCCTCAACAACCCGTCCTCCTTCGCAGAGCCTCGAACAACATACACATTCCATTGCTGTTGCCCCCCCCCTCCAACTGCCTTGTCATCTCTTCCTTCTCTGCATCCCCCTAAATGCAAACCGCCAACCCTACCACCCCCTTGTCTGCCTCCCCTTCCTCCCCAAACTATTCCCAATTGCCGCAAACCTCCTGCCAACATCCCCCAAAGTCCTCTCCACGACCCCCCAAATCCTCCCCCCTCTCTACCCCAACCACTCGCCGTCTAGCCCCTCGCCATCCCGCCCCCTTCGCATCCTCTTCTCAAGACAAGCTTAAACCCCCCGCCACAACACCGCTTTCTCACTATCGTGCCTCCTCTCCAGGTGCAACTGCAGCCGCAATGTCACTAGGCACCCTCGCCGCAGCTGCCAGCCTCGCAGCAGCAGCAGTCCCTTCTTCAAGCCCCAGGCATGCTGCAACATACTCTCTAACCCACATGCCCCACAACTTCCCCGTCCTCCCCCCCACCGCCAGGGAAGACCACCCCAAGTCGCAACCTCAACCTGTCCCCACACAAACCACCCCCCATCTCATCTCGCAGTCGCAAGCCCTACGTCCCGCAGCCGCTTACCCCGCCCCTCGCCGCCCGGAGCCCCACCAAGTTGCTCCCGTCTTAAAGCCACTCCCCACCCATACTTTGACTAATAGCAAAGGCACCAATGCAAAGCCTGTCGCCCCAGCTCCGAATAGTGCCATGCACCCCTCGCAGATTCCTTCCGTGCCCACCAATCCTAACGGAAAGCCCAAACAGAGACGCTATAGAGCTAGCCCGGAGCAGTTGAGACAGCTCATTGCCCGCTTTGAAGTTAACGCTTCGCCGACTAGTGCCGAATTACAGGACCTCGCCGCTAAAATCACAATGCCCCCGCAGAGTGTAATCCTTTGGTTCAAGAATAGACGCGCTCGTGTGCCCCACAAGCTGGCCGAGAAAGCTATGAATGCAAAGCGAAAGGAGAGTGGAGATTCCTCTAGTTCCTCCGCAGGTATTAGCAAAACTACAAGGGGCTCGCAAAGCTCCAAGAAGCACACGTCCTCAGCGAAGGTCCAGACCTCCCAGTCGGCATTCAAACGAACCCCTTCGTTCACAACTCAAGCTGCTGCTGTCTCCCTTGCTGAAATGGCCCTGACCCTCCCATCCAGAAAAGTGTTTGAGAAACAATCGAATAGACAGGTCAGTGATATCATGAACAGTGTAAGTCTCTCTCGCAGACATCCCTCTGGGCCTGTAGCAGTCAAACCCCCGATGTCAAACATGGGTCCTCCTCCATCGTATCGGCCAAAGGCCGAGAAGGTGGTGCCATATGATACTGAACTCGTGAAGAAGCTCGGGAGCAATGTCACTACTCGAGGGGCTGAGTTTGTTCAGTCAACAACGCTAAGACGACCGAGGACCCTTCCTCCGACCCCTAGAGTCTTTTCTCAGAACGAATATCGAGCAGGGGACAAAGTTGAAGTGCTTGAGATGGAAAAGGGAATATGCCGTGCCTGGTACTCTGCCACAATCGTCGGACGGGGTGGACCCAAGGAACTGTCACTCGGAGCAAGTGCCGCAGTCGCGTGTGGCTTTTTCAGCCCTGGCTATGGAGACAAGCTGGAAGGTTCCAAGAAATTGGACTTTACTGAAGACATGAATGAAGATGACAATGGGGATGGAGGTGACTCACCTCGCACTGTGCGGTCTCCCGCGGCATCACCAACACCTCCAATTGCGAAAGTTCTCTACAGGGTGCGGTTTGAGCACCGATATGAGGAACAAGGCGGTAAGCCTCTTGAAACCGAAGTGCTAGCCTCCAAGATTCGTCCCGCTGCACCTTTCATGACGGATGAGGCTCCCCTGGACTGGAGACCAGTAGTCGGGGAGGCCGTCGAAGTACTCAAGGATGGGACCTGGTTTGTGGCAGTGACTCAGAATTTCGTGGTGCGAAAAGGGTACATGGTAAGCTTCGAGAGCGGGGACGTGGAATGGGTGCGGCGCCCTCGTCTGAGGCCTTATCAAATCTGGAGAGGGGGACAAAGATGGGTAACGAAGACTAAAGCACCACTTGCAGTCTCACGGAAGGGTGTTGGGCTGAGTGTGACGCACCCTCCAGGTGGAAAGCGAAAGCGAAGCGACTCTGACCTAGGCTCAAACGATGGGCAAGATGGTCGAGAAACTCGAGCCCGCAGTAAAAGGTCGCGAAGTGCAGACGTGGAGACGGGAAGCGGGCCTGACGGTCTACCTGAAGGGTGGAGAGTGGACCAAATACGGTGTCCTGAAACAATGGAAGTGAAGAAAAAGGTGTACTACATGGCACCAGATGGGTGTCGTCTAAGATCTCTGAAAGAGGCTCAACGCTACGTGAGGATGATGGGTCCTGTATAATGAGGACATTGAAGCGTTTGTCTTATTGTGATTTGATGTGAATAGGCTAACAAATGTTTGGACGATGATAGTTGTAGTAATGGCTTCGAATTGACCTACGCGGACTGGTCACTGTTTTGCCGAGATGAGAGGTTGGCGAGGTGCACGATTGAGGCCGTAAATGATATGTGATGTTTTTTTCTGTGAAAGTGTGTTGATGGCCAGTAGAGTTTTTGGCAAGCCGTAGGTCACCGAACATAGGTCAAGGAACATAGGTCAGGGAACAGAAGTGGGGAGATGGGAGGAGTATGACAGAGCGAGGTGTAGGAAGTTGCGGAGTGAGGAGGTTTCGTGTGGAAGCAAGCGAGCAGCGAACGAGAAGCGAATGAGAAGCGAACGAGATTCAGGATCAAACGCGGGAATCGTGTGCTCGGGAGGGGTTTGTATGTATGTCGCGCAGGTAAGGTTGGAAGGTTGATTGTTTGGATTGTGGGATCTGGAGAAACGGAAAATGTGTGGTGCAATGGGCACGCATGGGCACCAAAGGGAATGTGAGCTGCATCTTGCTGGACAGATGCCGAGCAAGGCGCTACTGCGTGAGAGAAACGGAAGTATGATAGGCGAGCGTGCGATCTGAATAGAGCCGGACTCGGGGCAGACAGAGGTCTGGTGGGCGCAGCGATGATGCCGGCTGGACGCACGGCTACTGGCCCGATGCTCAGTGCGGGGTGCAATTGAAAGAATATATAAATTTTATATGTGAGGCTCACACACTCACAGCTGAAGCTTCGCGTTCAGCTGTGAGTGTCAGCAGTATTCCATCGAAATCCTAGTCCCCGTACTGGTCAGTTTGGTCGTGTTTCCTTTCCTCTTGAACGCAGAGTGGATGGCAGATATATGGAACCCCTCGCGTGCCACACACGTTTGCAATGTGTGCATTTTTATTGAGTCAGAGGGCTACTGTATTGGGCTACTGTATTGCTCCGGTCCTAAAGAGGTCTTGATTGGGCTCTCGGGTCGACCTTCCGACTGCAGATCCGAAGCAGATCCTCTCTACAATACTGTACCGTTGGTACAGTATGGATTGCCGGATTCGACCACGAATTCATTTACAGTATCCCTGGCTTGTACAAGGCATGCCACAGTACACTGTACCCTTGGTACTGTACAGGACTGTACAGAACTGTACCCTTCTAAGGGTACCCATTGCACCCGTTGCAGCTTGGCGCATGCAGCTTGGCGCATGCATCCTTGCACCACCAAGATATCTCGTGAGCGTAGGGGCATGAGGTCGTCAATCAGTGGGCCCTATAAAGCATTATTATTGGGTGATTTGTTCTTGATCCGCGCCCCGCGGTCCAACATGCGATCAATCTGTCCACTGCCAGTCCAGTGTAAACCAAAGTGTTTGTTCCAAGTAAGGGAGACGACGAGATAGTAACCTTGACTCGGGATATACGCATTGTACAGTACAGTACAGTGCAGTATAATCGAAAAAAGGGGGCGCTTCCCAATGGATTGAACGCGGCTACCACGGCGACTGAGAGGGGACTATATACTGTAGCGCGGGAATCTCATGCTGGTTTGGGGAGGGGGTGACCCCCTCTCACAACCTGAAGAAATGTGCGGTCCACCTGTGACTCGACAGCGATACAGCATACTGTATATATATTTTTTGGACAGGTAACAAATGGTGTCATGCTTCAGCAAAACGATCGCTTATCTCCGCTGACCCGCTCTGCTGGAATTAGTGACACAATTTTTGTTTCCACGTTTGCACATTTCTAAACATCCCCTCAACTTCCAATCACTCCCCCGCATGGCGAATCACATGGGCGCCTGCATCCTCCTGTCCGTCAGCAGTGCACAATCTTCCACCCGTTCTGCTTTCACTGTCACGCACCTCGCTTGTTATTGCCTCACTGCCCCGCTGTTGCCCCGTTCTTGCAATAAAATCCCCTCGCTACGTGTACTGTTGTGTTAGCGCCAATGCAAGCCGAGTCTGGAGACGCCTGCCTTTTCATGCCTGTCCTCCTGGTCCAATTTTTTGACAGCCTGGTGTCTGCAATGCAAAAGTCAAATCGATTGCTTTTTTGCACCTGTCCATCGGGACTCAAAGCGGAATGTAAAAAATAGCAAATTTTATTTGGAGAAAATTTTATTTTCTTCCCGCCTTGTCAGCATTGGAGACGTCTAATTTCTCTGATGCTGTACAGTGCAAGCCTATCCTCTTACAGTACAAGCCAATCCTCTTACAGTACAAACTTTTAAAAAAAGTTTTTTCAAATTCTTCTTTTCACATACCTGTAACTCTAACAGATCCGTCCACTCTCGGAAACGTCTCTGTAATGCCAATCTTCCCTTCTGTAAGAGTCTTACACAGTAATGATAATTTCTGGGATCAACCGTCGGCGAAGGCGTAGACATCATCATCCTGCTCACAACTCTCAATCTTCGAACCCTGGGCCTCGCCCCGACCTACATTGGCCTTCGCCTACAGCTATCCGGCCACCATGCGTCTCCACGTCCTCTCCCGCTCGGATGCGGAATGGTCGGGCGCGAACGATGCAATCTCTGGCTTCGCACGCGCCTCGCGCAACCCAAAACCCATCCTGCACGCTCCCTCTCGCCCGCTAGACGTCCAGCGTTCTATCGTCGCCGCCAAGATATCCCGCAACCTCGCCCGTCCCTTTCTCTTCGCCTGCACCCCGTCCCACATCGACGGCGTCTACTGTCTCGCACGATCTCGCTCAAACGTCGCCCTCATGGCCTCCGCCGCCGCCGACGGCGAACTCAGACTCTGGCATTTGCCCTCCCATGCCCCACGCTTTCATCTCACACCCTCCCCACCCGCTTTTACCAGGGGCCTCACTTTTTCGCATGATTCGGAGAGGGTCTTGGCGTGCACAGATGCCAAACTTGTGCATTCTGTCAAGGTTAACGGCGATTACATGTCCAGCCCGAGGCTAGTCAAAGAGCTGACGCAGTACCAGTCGCGGGCCGGGCCCCTGTCTTCTATATCTGCGCATTACACGGAGCCCAAGTTTGCGACTGCATCCGCTGGGGTAGAGCTCTGGGACGAAACCCGAACAGCTCCGCTGCAAACCCTCTCTCTCTCCGTCGACTCGCTTCATTGCGTGCGGTACAACCCCGTCGAGGTGAATATTCTTGCATCAGCGGGTGTAGATCGCTCTATTACCTTATATGACACCCGCGCGAATGTCCCTATTCGCCGTCTCGTGCTGAAGATGCGCACCAACGATATCTCCTGGAACCCTATGGAGGCCTTCAATTTCACTACGGCAAACGACGATCACAACTGTTACACGTACGATATGCGCAAAATGAGCAGCTACGGCGCAATGACCGTGCACAGAGACCATGTCGCAGCCGTCATGTCTGTCGATTACAGTCCCACAGGGCAAGAGTTTGTCACGGGCAGTTACGACAAAACCATTCGCATCTTCCCGTTCACGGTTGGAAAGAGCAGAGAAGTGTACCATACAAAACGGATGCAACGGGTCTTTGCTGTCAACTTTTCGTTGGATGGGTCCTACGTTGTGTCAGGAAGCGATGACGGAGATGTTCGCGTGTGGAAGAGTGAACGAAGCAGGCCTTTGAAGCCGTTGTTCCGAAGTGAGAAGGAGAAGGTTCAGGCATCTGAAAAGCTCATAGAGCGATATCAAGGCTTGCCGGAGGTTCGCAAGATCGCGAAGAAACGCCACGTCCCGGGTCATGTGAAAACGATGCAAGCCACAAAGCAGATCATGAAGCAGAGTCAGAGACGAAAGGAACGCAATGTCCGTCGTCACACTAAGCCTGAAAAGCGAAAGAAGAGACTTCCCGACAACAAGGACAATATTGTGCGCGAACTGGAATGAAAACCGACGCAGCACGCGTCTGGGAGATCAGGACCGGGTGGCGTTTGTATATATATTTATATAAAATGGGTCATGCGATTTGTTAATAGTTGTTAGGAACACAACTAACTTTCTAAAGGCTCAAGCTTCGGCCCCTGTGGAGTATCGACGATTGCAAAACCCTCCGCGGAAACCTGATCGCGAATTTCGTCAGCTCGCGCAAAGTCCTTGGCTTTGCGAGCTGTTTTTCTTTCGTCGAGGAGCTTCACAAGATGTAGTGGCGCCTCAGCTGGCGGCTCTGATGCCGAAGCCGAAGTTGTGCCTGGTATCACGGGATTGTAAAATATCCCGAAAACCCTGTCCATGTCATCAAGACATTTCAAACAGCTGCCAGCTGCTTTCTCGTTCATCTTCTTAGCTTTAAGCATTTTCTCGGCTGCGTTGACAACCGAAAACATCGCAGCTGCCGCACGCGGAGTATTGAAGTCATCATCCATGCCTCTTGCGAAATTCTCTTTCGCCTTCGCAATTACCTCGGCGATGTCCTCCTCACCGCCATCTCCACCCGCGCTCTCAAGTCGTTTCCGGAGCGCGTCAAGCCGTTTCACAGTGCTTCGTGCGGATTTCAGAGATTGATCGGTGAACGCAAGGGCAGATCGATACTGCGAGGAGACGACAAGATATCGAAAGGCCCTTGCGTCATCTGGCTTCTTTGCAATGTCGCGGAGTGTTTGGAAATTGCCTAGACTCTTGGACATTTTTTCGTTGTTGATGTTAACAAAGCCATTGTGCACCCAGAAGCGAGAGAAGGGACGTCCCGTAAGCGCCTCGGATTGAGCGAGCTCGTTTTCGTGGTGTGGAAAGACAAGGTCAATACCGCCTCCATGAATATCAAGTTCTGGTCCCAGGTACTTGATGGCCATGCATGTACATTCAATATGCCAGCCTGGACGCCCCTTTCCCAAGGGAGAATCCCAGAATATGCCAGCATCGTTAGTTTTGTAACTCTTCCAAAGAGCAAAATCACGCATGTCGGCCTTATCGTAATCGTCACTGTCTATGTTCTCGCCCTCAGTGGCTTCCGCAGCCGCAGTGCGCGACCCTTTTTCTCGTTTTTCTAGTTGAGCTAAACGTCCGTAAGACTCAAATTTGGCGACTGAGAAATACGTTGATCCGTCACGCTCATATGCATAGCCACGTTTAACGAGTCCTCCTACGGTTTCTTCGATTTCCTTGATATGCTCCGTTGCTCTCGGATACTGCTGCGCTGGAATGACGTTAAGTAGGTCGAGGTCGGCGAAGAAAGCATCGGCATACTTGTTCGTAAGCTCGTCCAAGCTGCACCCCAGCTCCCTCACCTTTCGAATAATTTTATCATCAATATCCGTGAGGTTCATGACATGTTTGATGTCATACCCCCTACACAGCAGCCACCTCTTAATAACATCGTATGTGAGGAAAGCGCGAAAGTTTCCAATGTGGGCGTAATCATAGACCGTCGGCCCGCAAGAGTAGAAGCGCACCACGCCAGGCTCCACCGTCGTGAACGCTTCTTTGGTGCGGCTCAGCGTGTTGTACAGCAGCAATTCAGCACGGCGCTCTTCCCACACCGATACGTCCTCTTTTGCGACGGCGGCCGGCATAGCGGTCGCCTGCAGTGTGCTGTGGCGGCGCTTTAACGCGGGCAGGGCCGAGGGGAACAGGCGAGACCGTCGCAGAAGGGGCATGAGGGATGGCGGAGAATTGATGGAAAGGAGGGGCCTGGGCAGGGCCGGCGACGGTGAAAACGCTACGGGCGTGCCTCGCGCTCCGCGCGGGCTTTTCGCGGAGCTCCGCGGTTGTCGTTTCATGGCTTTGTCGCGGTGCTGCTGTCGCTGCCTCGGCACTGCGGAAGAGGCGGAGGTTGTGGGTGCGATGAAGGAGATCGAGTGGGTGGGATTGCGGCCAGATTTCGGTACACGTTTTGCAAACCATCCAATCACGGCGCCGCATTGGCGAAACCTAGAGCCGTGATCTGCATTTTCAGCGCTCAGCGCCGGCACATCCGCCCGAGCGCTCGACTTGTCTCCACAGATCCGCTCACCTACACGCCCTCTCCTGTAACGCTCCTCGCTTTGTCAAACCTCTGCCAAAACTCGCACCAACATCCCCCTGCCGTCTCCATGTTCCGCGCCTTGAACATGACGTCGCAACGCTGGGCTTTCGCCGCTCCGCTTCTCCCGGGCCGTGCTCTTTTCCCTTCCACGCTCTCCCGCCACAGCCCGCTCGCGCCTGTGTACCGTGTGGCGCCTCGGGCCATCAGCCTCGTCGCCACCGCCCCGGGCCCCCGCTCTGGCGCCAAGCCCGCGCGCGTCCCCGCCATCGTGCGTCCGATGGTGCCGTCGCGCGATCTGCTCCAGTTTGTCGAGGACAAGGCCCAGCCACGATCCGTCGTGCTCAAGAGCCTCAGCAAGTACGTCAAGGACCACGAGCTGCAGGATCCCAATGACAGGCGCATCGTGCTCTGCGATGACAAGTTAAAAAAGTTATTGGGCGTGGAAAAGTGCACCATTTTGGAGATGAGCAAGTACATCACCCCGCATCTGTCCAAGCCGGAGACTGTCGGTGGAAAGTATCTCGAGGACGCAGGAAAGTTCGAAGAAGAGTACTTGCGAGTTAAGGCCGCGGAGGCCGCCGAGCGCTTGGAAAATGGCGAGCCGCTGAAGCCTGTCAAGGGCCGAAAAAAGCGCAGGGTTTCGAAGACGAACACTGAGGACAAGACGAAGGGACGCAGATTGTTCAAACCTGTTCTGCTAAGCCCTGATTTGGCTGCCGTATGTCGGAAACAGGAAATGCCCCGTCATGAAATTGTCAAGGCCGTTTGGGAGTATATTCGTTTGAATAATCTGCAAAGCAAGCCGGGAGAGCCGATCAAGTGCGACTTTTTGTTGCGCAAGGTCTTTGACTCGGATGAGATTGATGTTCGTGCGATCATGAAGGGAGTCGCTGCACACGTTAAGAAGATTGACACTTGATACGCTCGCGACAGACATGGCCTGATGCACTCCGCCACAATGGTGTGCGAAGCGTTGAGATTATTGTTGCTGGTATTTTAGGCTGGTGGCCTCGTGAGTGGGAGAACGTCGTTTTTACTTAGCAAAGTAGAGGCGTCATTGTTCTGGTTGTCGGATGGGACTGAGATCGTTGCGGTACAAAGGGCTTTTCGTGTATGTTATCACTTCTCGCTAGTGGGTCGGGTTGCGGGTGATGTGCAGTGATCAGGTTATTGTTCTCACACTTGGAAGCACATTATCGGTCCTTCGTACTCAGGGTCTAATGCTAGTATTTGACGCGGAAACGTGGGAAGGTCTGCTTTGCCTTTGGGTCATCGTAATGACGAGGCTAATAGTTTTCGAGTCTTGGGGCATGTGACGAGAAAGCAAACGATGACCATCAATGCAAGTGTTTGAACAAGTGCTTTGTGGGCAACGGCGTTTCTATTGGATGTCATCAGCGTGCGACACCATTTTGTCGAAGCACGTACGGTAGTATTCTTGTACTGTACAGGCGCTACGGCTACAAACTCCACAGTTTTGTAGCTTATTCAACTCTGTACTAAAGTTAATTCTCGTTCTCGCCACAGTCATTGTCATGATGTAGATGCTCTCCCGGCGGCTGCAGTTAGCTGCCCTGTTCCACTACATTGACGGCATTCCAACGTGCTATAGTACAGTATGTAGCCCCTTCTTTGTGTGCTGCACTGTAGTACGTAGCCTCGTCTCGAGGTCTACCAACACGAGGTCTTCGTGTGAGATGGCATGCGTTCAGCATAAACGAGAATGTAACGCTGGTCTCTAAAGCGAGACGCAAGGATGTTGCGGATGTCGTTTAATGGGTTCTGATTGGTGTCTGAGAAACACGCCCCCCTTTTTGGCGTTCTGGTGAGCATCATGGAGACCACCAGTCAACGTTTTTTTTTTTTTTTTTTTCTGAACAATTTCCACTGCAAGTGTTCGATAAAAAAAAAAACCTCTTGTCACCGGAGTCAAACCGAGCGGAACTATGGGGCATGCCATGGAAGTAAGGAACAATCCTAGGAAACAGGACTCGGGCTTAATGAGCGTTTGATTCATGCCCACGTCAAGAAACAACATAAGAATTGACACGTTTTTATGCAAACGCATTCTTTAGTGCATATCCTGCGGAGAGAAAGATCTGAGTTGCATGAGAAAGTTTGATGCATTTGCACGGAGTGTGCAGAATTATTGGTGATGGTTGATACGAAGTGTCAGCAGCAAAGCTGAATCGCTATTTCTAGTCGACATTGTACAAATAGTATACTCTGTACCTTGAGCGGCAATATGCAGTGGTGCACATGTGTGGAGTAGTCAAATTGTGTAGGATTAAGAGTTTATGTGTTATACAGAAGAGGCAGTGACAAAAACCCGAATGGTATATGGTATCGAATCTACCCCGTACTACAGTTGCGACGTACATACAAGACCAGATTCTGGTGCGGGCCAAACGCGACTCTACGGAGCTACTGAATTATGACCTCATTAGTGAGCGTAGCGTCCGGGCCGGCCTCCTTAAATTCGAGCATATTAGAGACGGTAGTCCCCCAAATATTGAGCATGGCAGTGTCGGTACAAAAGGCGATATGGGGGGTGAGGAGGACGTTGGGAAAGGACATGAGCATGGAAATCCTATCATCCTCGAGAATCTCGCCGGAATGGTCGTCAAAGAAGAGCTCTGCCTCTCCCTCGACAACGTCCATCGCGCACGCACCAATCTTCTTTCCCTTGAGCCCCTTGATAAGCGCGTCCATATCCATGAGCTCGCCCCTCGACGTGTTGATGAGGATAACGCCCGTCTTCATCTTCCTAATGGCCTCGGCATCGATCATATGGCGCGTGGACGGTAGCAACGGGCAATGCAGACTAATAATATCCGAGCGGGCGAAGAGGTCGTCCTTGGAGACATACTCGACGCCCATAGCCTCCGCCTCGGGGTTACGATAGACGTCATAGGCGAGGACGGTTGTGCCGAAGGCCAACATGATCTTCGCGAACAACCTTCCAATCTTGCCGGTGCCGCAAACGCCAATGGTCTTGCCGTTGACATCGAAGCCCATGAGGCCCGCGAGCGAGAAGTTGCTCTCGCGGGTCCTGTTGTAGGCCTTGTGGGTCTTGCGTCCGACTGTGAGCAGGAGGGCGACGGCGAACTCGGCGACGGCGAACGGGGAGTAGGCCGGGACGCGGAGGACCTTGATGCGGTGCTTGCTGGCGGCGGCGAGGTCGACGTGGTTGAAGCCTGCGCAGCGGAGCAGGATGCAGCGCACGGCGCCCTCCGCGAGGCGGGCGATGACGGGGGCGTCTAGCGCGTCGTTGACGAAGGCGCACACGGCGTCCGAGCCCGCGGCGAGCGGGGCCGTGCCCTCCGAGAGAGGCATGGCCAGAAATTCGAAGTCGATGTGCGGCGTGACGCGGGTCAGAGTGGGGTGCTGACGCAGGAAGTCGCGCTCGTAGCGCTTCGAACTGAAGACGGTGACTTTCATTGCGGCGGTGGGTGGTGGGATGGGGGGAGGGGGGGCGGCAGGGAGGTTGGGGGGCCGGGCGGGTTTACATAAGGAAGTGTGGAGGGCCGGGCGGGGTTTACACAAGGAAGGGTGGGGTGGCAGAGGTGTGTAACACACCGTGTGTTGGAGGTGTGCGGAAAGCCTTGCGGGGGATTGGGGGAGGTGTGCGCGTGGAGATGGCACGTGATACGGGTGTTGTCCCAGTAGCCGCTGGCGACGGGATTCGCCCAGCGCGCGCGCCACGATTGGATGGTTTGTCCACAGCTGTCCACGTGGAAAAACACCGCCCGCGCTGTCGAAAGCGCGGCCTCTTTACAGCCGGCAATTCGGCGTCATCGGCCAACTGTAAAACGC
>NW_005179082.1:162835-163659 GCF_000350225.1 Chondrus crispus
GAAGGCGGCGGCGCGAGCGGTCGGCCGTGCGCCGGTTCTTGAGCGAGCGGGCCTGGCGGCGGTCCTCGTCGCTCAGGCCCGGCGTCGGCGCGCACGGCGCCGGGTTGAGCGGGAACTCGAGCGAGGGAGGCTGGGGAGGCGCGGGAGGTGGGCGGTGTGGACCCGCGCGGCGGGTTTAGATCATTGGTTTAGATGGCGCGGCGGACGGAGGATGGGGCGGGCGCGAGGGGAGGCGGGCGGAGGTCGGCCCCGCGGAGGTCCGGGCGCGGGGGGGCCGCGCGGGAGGCGGGGAATCTTGCGACGTGGGGCGCTGGGCCGCGTGGCGGCCGCATCCGGGCGTGTGCCGCACGGCCGGAGGCGTTTGGAAACGGCGGCACGCTGCATCTTCCTCAGCAGCTGCACTGTCACGACTCGAATCTTGAATGCGGAATCTGTCGTGCCGAATCGCCCGTGCTGTTGCGCACGGCATCGCCCCGATTCCTCGCTTATGCTGCCCACCACCGCCCCGATTCAACGCAGCATTTGCAGGACACCATCCATCGTCAACACCACATACACGTGGCAAAGTCTCCCGTACACCCGCACACGTGTATACTTTGGATTGAAGCTCTCTACACGCGTGCACTTGTCCACGTGTTCGTGTCCATTAAAACCCCCTTCCTCTTTTTCTACTACAGTACAGTAGTATAAACCCTTTCGGTCTCCCACGCCTCGTCCCCCGTCCCACTACCCCCTGCCCTCACTCTTCCCCCCCCCCCACTCCTCAAACGATAGCCCCAACTCCCACCCCGCCTACACAAAGATATTTCTTTTCTTAGCTGCCA
>NW_005179082.1:164464-168179 GCF_000350225.1 Chondrus crispus
GCACCCGGATTTGCTGGGCTGGATTAGTATCACAGCAAATCCGGATCCCACGCCACCGCCGTTGCCACCACATCCCGCTCGTCTCACGTTCGCTTCTCCGTCCCTTCCCTCACCGACCCCTGCCTCTATCCACCCTGCACGAGCAATTATTTCCACCGCCCGCCCCATTCAACGTGCGTGTACCTCGGCTCCCCTTCCCGCACGCCCACCCCCAACCGCACGATGCCGAAAGTCAAGCCGAAGCTCACGGCCGGCGTGGCGGGCACGATGCCGCGCCACGCCATGGACGTGACGCGGGGCAACTCCAAGTTCGGCCACGGCCGCGACAAGGCCACGGTGAAGCGCCTGCACATGTACAAGACCAAGTCGCACAAGCGGGACCGCGACGGAAAGATAATCAAGGATGCGGGCGACCTGACCCGCACCACGCCGGAGCCGGGCGCAGGCCGCGTGGGCGCCAACCGCAAGTGGTTCGGCAACACCCGCGTCGTCGAGCAGAAAGACCTCACCCGCTTCCGCGACGCCATGGCCAAGGCTCAGGCCGACCCCTTCTCTGTCCTGCTCAAGCAGAAGCGCGTGCCCATGGGGCTCGTCGCGGACAAGGACTCGCAGCACCGCGCGCTGGCGGGCGCCCAGCTCGGCTTGCTGGCGAACCAGTCGTTTGAGGAGACTTTCTCGAAGAAGAGGAGGAGGAAGAGACCGAAGCTGCCCGCCTCGTCCATGGAAGAGCTCGTGGCGAGGGCGGAGAAGGAGAATCACGACTTCGATAAGGAGGTTGAGAGGAAAGAGATCGAGGCCGATGAGCGCGCGAAGAGGATTGCCGCGGAGGCCGCCCCGGACCCAGATGCCAAGGAAGGGCTGCGCTTTGATGATCTCAAGACCGCCAATCGGGAGAGGGTCTTCGATAAAGGCCAGAGTAAGCGCATTTGGGGCGAGTTGCATAAGGTCGTTGACTCGAGCGATGTCGTCGTACAGGTCTTGGATGCGAGGGATCCTATGGGCACCCGCTGCAAGTACCTGGAAAACTTTATGAAGAGGCAATGCCCGCACAAGCACATGATATTGCTGCTCAACAAGGCAGATCTTATTCCAACCTGGTCCTCTGCCAAATGGCTTCGTATCTTGTCCAAGGAGTATCCTACTCTGATTTTCCATTCTAGTATCACAAACCCGTTCGGAAAGGGCTCCCTCATCAATTTACTGAGGCAGTTCAAGTCGCTTCATTCGGAAAAGAAATCAATTTCGTGCGGCCTTGTTGGGTACCCGAACGTCGGCAAGTCCAGCGTCATCAACACGCTGCGTGCGAAGAAGGTGTCCAAGGTTGCCCCGATTCCTGGAGAGACCAAAGTGTGGCAGTATGTTAATTTGTTCCGCTCCATATTTTTGATTGATTGCCCCGGTGTCGTGCATGACTCAACTCGCAACTCTGAGACCGAGGCAATTCTCAAAGGCGTTGTCCGTATCGAG
This sequence comes from Chondrus crispus, assembly GCF_000350225.1. Lineage (NCBI taxonomy): Eukaryota > Rhodophyta > Florideophyceae > Gigartinales > Gigartinaceae > Chondrus > Chondrus crispus. Next base: position 165,932 of record NW_005179082.1, read on the forward strand.
TCACTGCGCGGTATGGCAGCAGAGTACATCCCGGCCTTATTGCAACGCGTAGAGAAGAAGTACATCGTTCGCACGTACGGGATCACCGAGTGGGAGCGTCCGGACGACTTTTTGGAGAAACTGGCGAGGAAGAGCGGTAAGCTTCTGAAGAGAGGAGAACCCGACTGCAATACGGTTGGACGAATGATGCTAAACGACTTCCAAAGAGGAAAGCTGCCGTGGTTTGTGCCTCCTCCGGCCGTTGAGGGCGAGGAGGACGAGGACGAGGTTGGGGAGCAAAACCAAGAAAGCGATGAGGACTCGGATGGCGAGGGACAAGGCGAAGAAACTGAAAAGCCTCCCAAGCAAGTTACTGTGAATCACGAAAACATTAGAAAACTGAAAGTGACCGAACTACTCGCAGATGATGCGCCAGTAGACAGCGATGGAGAGTAGTACAGAGACTGTGTCTTGTCGTTTCACAGGTAGGTAAAGATGTCGACTGGCGCGATAAATTAAATTTGTATCGATGGGGCATACTGTGTTAATGAAGATGCGAGCGGACGAAGCTCGCATATCGCGATCCGCGGGCCTGATTCATTCATGTCTTGGGCGGTGGCGGCGGCGGAGCGCCTTCATCGGCCACAAGCGTAGGCGTTCCGCCTTGTGGCATCATCATCGCTGCAGGAGGGCCCTGTTGCGCCATTGCAGCCTGCGAGACTCCGTAAGGCGCATGCGAAGGCATATGCGGCTGGGCATGCGGTGGAAAAGAAGCCGCGGGTGGCGGGCCATTGGCATACGGCCTCTTCGGGGTCCACCCCAACTGGGTGGTCGGTGCGACGTGATACCCCTGCGGCGGCCCGGGTGGCTGCTGATAATGATAACCCTGCGGCGGCACGGCGGGCGGCTGCGGCGGGTAAGCCGCGCGCTGCCACTGCGGCATGTGCTGCCCGTGCGTCTGCGGCTGGTATGGATACACGTGCTGCGGGAGCGGGGGCATGTGCATCGGGGCGGGGGGGTGAGCGGGGTGGGCGGGGTGGGCGGGCAGGGCGGGCGGGGCGGCGGAGGCGGGCTTGTCGGCAAAGAGGGTGTGTGGGAGCAACAGCGGGTGCCGCGAAGCGTTGGCGGCGGCCGACTCGGCGGCGCTGGCGGCGAGCAGGCGCTCGGCGTGCGAGCCGTGGCGCTCGCGCGCGTGGCCGTCCTTCTTGTACGCGTACTGCACGGAGATGGGGGCGTTGCAGATGTACTGGCCGTCCATGGCGGCGATGGCCGCGTCTGCGGCGGCGAAGGACGCAAACTTGACAAAGCCGTAGCGCTTCGACTGCTGCGACACGGCGTCGCGCATGATGTACGGCGCGTCCACCACGGGACCGAAGGCGGAGAAAGCGTCGTGGAGCAGTTTTTCGGTCACCGCGTCGACTAGGTTGCCCACGAAGAGGTTGGCGCCCACGTCTTGCGAGCGCCGGTCGAGCGTCGACTGGGAGAGGCGCAGGGGCTTGGAGAAGAGAGAAACCATGTTGAGTGTCTTGAGCGCGTACAAAGCGTCCAGCGCCGTGTGGAACTCGCAGAAGCCGTAGCCGTAGTGCGCGCCCGAGATGCGGTCGCGCGGGATGTAGACGTTGCGCACCGGCCCGGCTTGGACCATGAGCTCCCACAGGAGGGCGTCCGTGACCTTGTCGTCCAGCTGGCCGACGTGCAGCGTCGCGTCGGCGTTGCGGTCTGAGGGGTTCCGGTTAGACGATGCGACGGCCGCCATCGCGGGGGAGGTTGGGTTGCCGAAGGGGAAGCAGGCGGATGGGAAGAGGAGTAATCGAGTTTGGTGCCGAGGTTGCAATTTGTCGAGGGACGGGAGGGAGGGATCAAGACGCATGGAACGGGCAATCCACAAAGTCCTTGTCCAATGGTGTGGCGATGTATGTCCACCAAAACCAATGGAAAAGTCCGAATCGGCATGTCTCCGCCAACCTTGGGGCTCCACATGTCGCTGCCCAACCCTCCAGCAGCCCGAAAATGGCCACAAAATCACTGCCTCACCAAAAAACGGCGTCTGCCACATCCTGGCGCCTCTGGATCGCCCCTCCTCCCTTTACATCCTCTCTTTAATTCCCTTCTTTACATCCGCTCCTTACTTCGCTCCCCTCGCCCCCCGACCTCAGCCACCTCTCCGCCACCCACCCCATGTCGCGCTACGCCGACTACGACTCGCGCGCGCCGCGCCGCGCGGGCGGGTACACCGCCTACAGCGACCGCGACCGCGCGGGCCGTGACC
>NW_005179082.1:168644-176118 GCF_000350225.1 Chondrus crispus
GGAGGGTGAAGAGGAAGGAGAAGAAGAAAAAGAAGACGAAGAAGGGGAAGAGCCGGAAGAGGAAGGAGGAGAGTGAGAGTGAGGAGGAGAGTGAAAGCGAGGAGGAGAGTGAGACTGAGAGTGAGGAGGAGAGTAGCGAGGAGGAGAGCAGTGAGGAAGAGAGCAGCAGTGAGGAGGAGGAGAGGGAGAGGAAGAAAAAGAGTAAGAAAAAGAAAAAATCGAGCAAGGCAACCAAGAGCAAGAAGGAGACAAAGAAGGCAAAGGCGAAGAAGAAGAAGAAGAAGAAGAGCAAACGAAAGGACGACACCACCTCCGAGGAGGAAACGGATAATTCGGAAGAGTCGGGTCAGGAAGATAGCGCCGACGACGTCGCGGACATCACGTCAAGGGCTGTCGTCACGGTCGACCCAGGAGCGCTTGGCGCCACTGCGTTTGGCACGTCTCAGAACACCTTCCCGGATCTCATGGGCGGCCCGGAAATCGACATAACGACGGGGGCGACGGCCACCGCGAACGATTTTGCGAACATGCCGGGCGAGATCCCGGAACAGCAGGCCCCGCTAGGTTCGCTGGCCGGCCGCTTTCCGCAGCTCGGATCTGCTGTCACTACTCCGTTTGGTCCCGGCGTCATGACGGCGCAAGGGGCGATGCCGCAGGGGGGTATGGGGGGCATGGGCATGCCAGGCATGATGGGCATGCAACCAGGAATGGCCATGAACCCGGCCATGAACCCGGCCATGAACCCGGCCATGGGGATGCAAGGTGGCATGGGCATGCCAGGAGCCATGGGTGCGCAACCGGCGATGGGGATGCAAGGAGGGATGGGGATACAACCGGGCATGGGAATGCAGCAGGGAATGGGCATACCGGGTATGGGCATGCAACAGGGGATGCAGGGTGGCAACACGCAGCAGGATTTGATGACGCCGTTTGGCGGCATGAATCTCGGTGGGAACCAGGACACTTTCTAGGACGTTTTAACCTCGGTGTTTGCTAGATGGGGAAAAAAAGAGGTGCACATTTTCCTCGGTCTCCATCCGATTCGCCTTTTTATGTACGAATGATACCGGTGATACGAACAACTTACTCTACGATAAAACCTTGTTTGAGGTGCCGACCTGATCTGACAGTTGCGTAGCAAAACAAAACTCACCATCCCTCACCAAATACTTTACTGCTACATACAACGACATGCGCTATTGCGGGGCTTCCGGCGGCGGCCCCGGCGGTGGGCCTGCCGGCATACCAACGGGCGGTGGCGGGGGGGGCTGGGGATTTGCGTTCTGCGGTACTGGCTGCATGTTTAAGTTCTGCATCCCGTTCAGCAAACCGTGCATTTGCGGGGGTTGACCTGCCATCCCGCCGCCCGGTACCGCCGACGGACCGGGCATCCCCATCATTCCAGGAGGCATACCTGGAGGCATCCCCGCAGCCATACCCGGAGGCATCCCCGCAGCCATACCCGGAGGCATCCCGGGAGGCATGCCCGGTTGCATGCCAGGCGGCATACCGCCCGGCATCCCGCCCGGCATCCCGCCCGGCATCCCGCCTGGCATCCCGCCCATACCCGGCATCCCCATTCTCGGCATAAACCCGGAAGGCATCCCGGGAGCCATCATGGGCATGTAGCCACCGCCTGGCATCGGCATCATGCCGCCGTACATAGACATCGGTGGGGCCATGACGGGCACTTGGGTAGCATAAGCTTGCTGCATGGCCGCCGGAATCGGACCTGCAGACGGGGAGCTCACGTTTCCCCTCGACGCGTCAGTGTCCTTGGAATCGCCCATCCACTCTGACATGAGGTCGAAATCGGTCTTCGCGGGCTGTCCTGGTCTAGGCGCCGTCATCTCATCGAGCCCATCGACGGAGGGGGTGCGGACCGAGTCGCGATCGCGATCACTGCGCTTCTCTGATTTCTTCGAATTGGAGCGCTTCGACTTACGCACGTCGATCTGCGCCTCCTCTTCGTAGTCCTCATCCTCGTCCTCCTTTCTCTTACTCTTCCCCTTCTTCCCCTTCTTATCTCTCCTCTTCTCCTTCTTGGGTTGTTCATCATCGGCAAAACCATCCTCCTCATCGCTATAATAGCCATTCCTCTCAACTTTGCTCCGCCCCCCTTTTCTCCTGCGAAATGATTCTGCGACTTCTTCATCACTGTCCGTGGCATACTCTTGGTTGACGGCCCTTCTCCTAGCCCTGCTCCCTCTCCGTCGTGGGTCGTCCCTGTCGTCGCTCGCGCCCGACCCATAGTCCTCATACGGAGCCCCCTGCTCCTGATACCTCCTCAAACTCCTCCCGGGGCGTCCAAACGGCGGCGGGACGAGGGCCGGGTGTTGCGGCTGGAAGCGATCTTGCGGGGCGGCACTACGGTAGCGATCTGGGTACGGCGGCCTATAATAGTCATCCCTCGGCGGTGGCGGCGACGGCTGTGGCGGGGGTCTTCTGGGGCCCGGCGGGGCCTCGTACCTGCTCGTCCAGTAGCCGCGGGACGGCTTCGACGGGGGAGGGTGGTCTCTGAACAAGTCCCGCTCCCGGCCGTACGGGGCGGACCTCTCCTCCGGGCGGTGGTCATAGTAAGGGTCGTCCGGGCGGTACGGAGCGGCGGACGGGCGCGGGGCGGGGGCGGAGCGGTGCGATTGGGCGGGCGGGGCGGGCGCGGCGGGCTGCTTCTTGAAGCTGCCGTCGTACTTGAGCCAGATGAACTCGTGCAGCGCGTCCTTGTCGCGGCGGTCGGGCTCGGGCACCTCGCGCGGGTTCCACGTGGCCAGGAACTTGCGGTTGGCCACGTCATTGCCGACGGCGTCCATGCGGTGCGCGTCCTGGGGCGTGAGGTCGCCGGCGTAGATGTCCTTGATGCGGCGCTTGGAGATCTGGCGGTGGACCTGGGCGCACAGGTCGCAGATGTACGTGCCGATGGTGAGGTTGATGTACTCCGGGCGCGGGTGCGCGCAGTCGGCGCAGTACAGGTTGCCCTCTTGCCGCTGCTGCGCGTCCCGCACCGCCTTCTCGGCTTCCTGCGCCTCGGCCGACGCGAAGCGCGACATCGGGGGGGAGGGGGGGCAGGGAGGGCGCGGCGCGGAATGGGTGTGAGCGGCGGCGGGAAGGAAAGGGGGTGGGATGCGTGGGAAAGGCCGAGATGAAAGTGTGGGAAGATGAGAGGCAAGTGTGGAGGCGTGGGGGCGCCAGCAGCAACAGCACAGACATACAGTACCAAGGGTACGGTGCGGCACAGTACTGTACATACAATATGTCTCGGCTCATATTTCGTCTGCCACGTGGGCGGCGTGTCAACGCTGGTCGACTCATGCCACGTGGACGGCGTGTCCACGCTGGTCGGACAGTTGATCCATGAGGCGGTTCAATTCTTCATCTGGCACCCCCCCGTCAAATCCTCGCTCCATCCCCTCCATGACCTCATTCAAGCACGCGTCGCTCAAGTCCGCGTCAATGTATCCCCCCCCCCCCACTGGCATAGCCCACGCCTCGGACCGGTACCCGCGGCAGTCAGGGTCGAAGCACTTCTGATACATCTCCCCCCGCCGCACGTCCGCGACCAAGATCACGTTGTTCGACCGGTGGTGCCGCCCCACACGCCCGCAGTACTTGTAACCCCCCCGGATCGCGTACATCACCGTCTCCGCACCCGACACCACCGTTACCCCGTAGATCCCGCCTCCCGCACCCCCCACCAGCCCCCGCACGTACTCGTCCACCGCAGGGTACGCCGACTTTTCCCCCACCACCCTGCGAAACTCTGCCCCCCCTCCTCCCCTGCCACCGCCCCCACCGCCCCCACCGCCACCCGCCACGCCTCGCATCGGCGAAACGCACCCCATCAGCTCGACCCCCGCCTTGACGGAGCACACCAGCGCCCGCATGAACAGCCGCTTCGACACCGCCACCCTCCCCTTCTGCTCGGCCCCCCTCTGCAACAGCCGCTGCTCCTTTCCAAACTTGGAGCTGCCGACCAGCCGGAAGCACCTGTTCTTCGTGTACACGCCCAAGTCAACAAACGCCGTCTTCGCCCCGTCCGCCGCGCGCACCATCACCAGCCCCTCCTCCCTCTTCGCCACCCGCTGCACCACGCGCCTCGCAAACTCCCCCGCCTGCACGTTATCGTGGAACGCGAGCCTCTGGAACACGAGGTGCCTCGAGAATTTGCGCTGCGTCGTCGAGTCCAGCTCGACCACGTCCTCGCCCTCGCGCTGCACCTCGCGCCCGCTCAGCTCCGCGCACGCCTGCACGAGCGCGTCCACCATGCGCTCCGGCTCCGCGCCCGCGTTGTGCGCGCGCAGGAACTCCAGGTCGAAGTACAGCTTGCTGGCGTGCCGCGACCGGATCACCTCGTAGAAGTGCAGCCGCCCGCCGCGCCGCAGGAACCGTGCGTACGCCCGCCAGAACGACGCGTAGGAGGCCGCCACGTACCGCCGCCGCCCCTGCCCGTCGATCTCGAACGCCCACACGCGCAGCGCGAGCGACGGGTGCGCGTCGCAGAAGTCCAGCGCGGGCTGCTGCGCGGGGAACACGCGGAAGACGCGCGCTGGGTCGTTGCGGCTGGCCCGGAGCGCCGAGAGACGGCCGCGCCCAGGGTGAAGCGCGGGCGGGACGAAGGTCGGCGTGCCGTAGAAGGACTTGGGCGTGATGGTCGGGGGAGGGGGGGAGGGTGTGCGGATGGCGTCGGAGGAGGCGAGGGCCTTGGAGATCGGGGTGCTGTCCGCTGGCCGGGGCGTGTCGGAGGCTAGCTGCACTCGCTTTCGAGAGGGGCTGGTCGGGCACGGAGTGCACAGCTCTAATGCGGGCCGCTTTTCTTGCGGCATAGAGAGGCGACAGGGCTATGCTTGACGGCGAGGGCAGTGGGAAAGGGGAAGGGGGAGGGGGGGAAGGGGGAAGGCGAAAGGCTTGGCGGTGGTGTGGGGTGGATGCATGTGGTGTTCTGATGAGCATGTCCGTTGCTAACAAATGGCGGGAGATTTATCAATTTCTGTTTGGGCCAGTCACCAAACATTTTCTGCCGTGCCGTATCGTCGTCTGCCACACTTAAAAAATCCTCATTTGACATTAGTCAGGCCGGGGAGCAATGCATTCGGTTTATAGACCCAACTTGTGGCAGGCAGTAGTTGCTTGATGGCCGTGTGAGGGACAATATCGCCGAACTACTAGATTCTATTCGAAAGAGGCCTTGGCAGATGAATGCTCTGTGAAAGTCGCATCGATCACCTCACTTCACACTGCCCTGCCATCACCTTCTCCCCCGCGCCCGCAATTCAGTTGCAGCAGCTTGAATACCGATCTAACGACCTTTTCGTCAGCAGCTGTATCGCTCCGCGTTCACGAGGCCCTCTCCTCTTCGCCTCCTGCTGCAACCGCACATTCCCATGCCTACCTATGCCGCAATCCACCAGATAGACGGCTTCGTCGACACGCTCGCCGGCATGCTCTGCGGCGAACCCCTGCGCAGCCTGCGCGAAGTCGGTGTATTCCAGGACATCCCGCCCTCCCCCGCGAACCGCACCGTGGCAGCAGCCATCCGCGCGGACGGCCAGCACCTGGGCCTTGCGCAGTGGTCCCTGAACGCACTGTACGCCGAGGGCCGTTCTCGTCTGCAAACCGACCCTGGCGACCTCGGCGCGGCCTCTGCCATGCTGCTGGCGTCGCCGGACTTCACCACTGCCTGGGCCGTGCGCAAGCGGCAGCTGCCGCCGGGCGGCGCGGCGGACGAGCTGCACTTCACGTGGCTCGTGCTGACGCGCAGCCCGAAGAGCGCGGAGAGCTGGTCGCACCGCGCGTGGGTCGTGCGCACGTGCGGGCTGTCCCCGCAGCAGGCAGAGGAGGAGCTCGCGCTGGCGTGGGTCGCGGCGACGCGCGCTGCGAGCAACTACTACGCTGGCGTGCACAGGCTGCGCGTAGTGCCAAGCGCGCGTGGGAAATGCATACGTGAAGAGCTCGGGCGGAGCCGCAAGTGGCTGCGCACGCACGCGGCAGACTCGTCCGGGTGGTGGTATCACCGGCAGCTGATCGAGTTGGCGAGGGGGGCCGCAGCGGAGACGGTGGGCGGCGAGCTTGAGTTTGTGCGCGGGTTGCGGGACCCGGGTCAGGCGCGAAGCCAGTGTATCGAAGTGCAGGAGCAGTGGTTACTGAAGTTACAACAGGCCGGCGTCGGCGGCACAGCGTGAGGCTTTATGTTTCATCTTCTACATCATAGACCGGGAGGACGGACATGAGGAGCGGGAAGCGGCCCTTTGTGATGGCGTCATAGACGATGGAGGTGCGGACGCGGTTGGTGGTGCGGGCGAAGACGCCGAGGCCGAAGGTGAGGCGCTCCAGCGGCTGCATGAGGCGGAACGAGAGGAAGGCGGACCACTGGTCCTTAGGCAGGTCGAAAAAGGCCGCAAAAAAGTCGCGCGTCGTGCGCAAGTCTATCCGCTGCAGATACTCGCCGCCAAAGTTGAAGAAGTCGCGCTGCCTTCGGCGGCCGACGTTCCACAGGCGGTCCCATATCCGGTGGGCCGTCTCGTCGGCGTCGGCGTGGCTCGCACGAAGCTCGGCGGCGATGATCTCCGCAGCCTTGTCCGCAAGCTCGAGCGCGCGTGCGATCATGTAGCCCGTGGCCGGGTGCACCAAGGCGGCTGCGCCGCCGAAGGCGACCACGCGCTGGCGCAGGACCGGCATCTCGCCCCCCATCGGAATGAGGCAGAACTCCTCCTCCAGCACCTCGTCGACGTGAATGTTGTAATGGGCCAGACGCTTGTACAGGCGCTGCTTGAGATGGTCAAAGTCCATGGCCGGCGACGCAACTAGCGAGGTCTCCTCGAAAAAGACATGGCGGCCTGCGCCGTCGTCCAGCGGCATGACATAGATAAACGTTGGGGTGGTATTCGCGGTGTGGCGGTCCTCCGGTGATTGTTGCATGTGGTCATCTCTAAAATCCATGAGCAGCATCTCGTCGTTATCAAACGGATACCCCTTATCACTCACGACACACTCGACGCCATAGGCGGCCTGAAAGCCCGGGGTCTTCCCCTGATTAAATTTGACAAAGTTCAAGCTATGCCCCGTGGCATCCACAACGACACGAGTCTCGACGCAAACCTCCTCGCCGCCATGCATGACGAGCCTGACGGTACTCGCGCTCCGCTCCCCCTCGACATCGACCTCCTTAGCCACGGCCTTCACAACGACAACATTACCGGAGCTCTGGCACCTATCCAGGAAGCGTCTCTTCATCTTGTGTCGATCGACGCGAGCGTACGGCCTGTCCAAGTTAGACTTGCGACCATCGTCCCTGACGTAGGCGGCGGTGCGGTTCCACACGTGGGACGCGCAGTCGGCGAGGCCGAGCGGCTGCAGCTCGTCGACCCAGGTGCCGTAGTTGTTGGGCCAGGGCTTGTCGAGGTGGATGTCGGCGCACAGGACGTGGACGCCGCGCTGGCCGAGCCCCGCGGCCAGGCTCATGCCGGCCGGGCCGCCGCCG
>NW_005179082.1:176618-187608 GCF_000350225.1 Chondrus crispus
CGTGAGCGAAGAAAATCCAAATACGAGATCGACGACGACGGCGGTAGCAGGAGCGGAAACGAAGCCCAAGACCAAAGACAGAGACAGCAGCAAGACCCACAGCAAGAACGAAAGCCAAACCAAGAACGAAAATGACGAAGACAGCGGGGGCGATGACCAACACCAATTCACACAAGAGAGCAAGATCGGCACATTCTTTTCAAAATTTTCTACCCCCCCCCCCCGCATCGATACCCATCGCCTCCGCCACGCACACCCCACGCCGTCTGCCGTAGCTTAGCTCGCGCACGCATCATCTACAGCTGGCACCCTGCTAACAGTAGCTGCTTCCGCCTTTACCTCGCTTCCTTTCGTCTCCCTTCGCCTCCCTTCGCTTCCCTTCGCCTCCCTTCGCCTCCCTTCGCCTCCCTTCGCTCCATTTCGCCCACGCCCGCACGCCCATCTCGCGCCCTCTTCTCCCGCCCCACCGCGCCCCGCCCGCCGCCACCGCAATCCCCCCGCGCGCCACGCATGAGCCGTCGATGCGCCCCGGCTTCGTGCAGGAGAGACTTGACCTGTTCCACGCCATGGCCGGCGTCGAGTCGCCGCCCGCGGTCGTGCCGTCGCCCCCGCGCGCGCCGAACCTAGCCGCCATGCCGCCGACCCTCCCGCGCCCCGCCGACGCGCCCCCCACGGCCTACACCGTCCACCTCAGCACCGCCGACACCAAGTGGGCCGGCACGGACCGCGACGTCTACCTCATGCTCGTCGGCAACTCGTACGCCACCGACTACATCCACCTCACCGCGTCCGCAGGCCTCATCCAGACCTCGATGCGCTACGCTGCCCCGGGCCATCACCCGCCCGTCTCGGCCCGCCCGGAGTTTCCGAAGGGCTCCATCCGAGAGTGCCGCTTCCGCGCCACTAGCGTCGGTAACATCGTCAAGATCATCGTGCGCCATGACCCCGCGGACAGCCAGGCGGCCGCGTGGAAGCTCGACCGCGTCCTCGTTATCGATGACCGCCTGCAGAGGACCTGGACTTTCTTGTGCAAGAGGTGGCTCAGTCGGGAGATGGGCAATGTCGTCGAGCTGCGCCCGCTCGCGGAGATTGGCGCAGGCCAACGCGCAAGTCGCCGCGCGTCGAAACGCTTGTCGGCCCCTGCGCGAGACCCCGACCGCGACGACCACCGTACGCGAGAGCACGGCCCGCTAGCCCACCGCTTTGCCGACGCCCGCAGCGTCTTTGGCCCGGACGCCCAGGGGGACCCGCTGTCAAATGTCGCCGCCACGGGCACGAAGCGCGTCTGCTTTCAGCTGCAGAAGCACACCGCGAATAGCTCGCACGTGTATCTCATGGGCGAGATCCCCGCGCTCGGCGCCTGGAATCCGACCAGCGCCCTGCGCATGACCATGCACACGGGCGGAGATGGCACTTGGAGGGGGGAGTGGCGCCTCGAGCTAGAGATTGATGATGACTTTGATGACATTCAGTACACTTATATGATCGTCACGGAGACCGGCGAGGACGGCCTGCGCCATCTGGAGTGTCCGGACCGCCTGCGCCGCCTCAAGCTCAGCGCCCCAGACAGCCTGGGCCGCATCACGGAGGGCGGCCGCGTTCATATCCGCGACACCTTCGGCCACAATCGCTTCGGCTTCACGTCCTCGTCGCGCCCGTCGTATGCGCGCTGTGTGCGTGCATTCAAGGACCACGCGCCCGTCCCCACGCCCAGCGGCGCCGCCATTTTGAGGGCCGGCATTCTCGGCCCGCAAAGCACCCGTTCGTCCTCGCCCGTGGAAGGGGTGCCACGAAATTTCCACTCCGACTTGGATAACGCCTCTGAGGAGCAGAGCTTCCAGTCGGACCTCGTCGACGAGAGAGAGGCCGTCGAGAGTGATGAGGATAGAGTTGCTGTTCTGTCCTCGCCCTCGCAAGTCGCACCAACTCATCCAGGAGACACGCATATGCGCTCTAGTCGAGGCGTTTCTGAGATATTGCCCCCGCGCCTCTCACCGAGGGAGCAGATAGAGCGCGAGGAAGAAGCGGCGCGTCGTGATTGGAAGGAGGCGCTTGAGGAGTCTGATGGCCAACTGTTTAAGAGCGCCCAACGTCTACTCAGGAGAAAGCCAGAGGTAACCTATCTGAAGAAGAGGAATAGCCGCGAGGTCGATGCGACCGATCTGCTTTTGTCTGCGGAGAAAAGCCAAGGGAAGTCCAGCCCTGTGTCCTCCGATGGAATGGCGGATGAGGAGGAGTCCTTCATGCAAGAGCGCCAAGAGCGCGGTGTTCTTCCTCTGTCACACAGCGCTCGCCAGGCACCGCTGCGGGGGGAATTGATGCGGTTGAAGGAAGAGGTGCAACTGCTGGAGGAACAGCGGAAACAAAAAGAAACTCTCTATAATGACGTCAAGGCGACGTATGAGGCAGTCAAGGAAGAGCTGGATGTCCTTCGAAGGGAGATGTCCGTTCGATGCGAAGAATATGGTACTCAACATGCGGAGCTCGTCAAGCTGGTCATGGACGGACAGGAAGCCTACAAGGCTGCTAGTGACCAGCTGATTGCGGAGAGAGATCAGCTTGAGACTCGATGGAAAAAGGAATTCAAGGCGAGACGGAAATTGTTTAACACGATTCAAGAGCTCCGAGGAAATATTCGTGTCTTCTGTCGCGTGCGCCCTCTCAAGGAAGCCACACTAACGTCTGGGCTGCCCGCCAAAGTTGTAGTGTCGTTTCCGGACGCCGCAGCTGACGACGAGAACTCGAGAATTCAAATCGGTCCAAAGTGCTTTGAATTTGACCATGTGTTTCCTCCGGTAGCTGATCAAAAGGCTGTGTACGACGAAACAGCTGGAGTTGTTGCTAGTGTCCTTGACGGATATAACGTCTGCGTTTTCGCATATGGGCAGACAGGTTCAGGCAAGACACACACGATGAGTGGTCCCGAGGAAGACAGAGGCGTCAACTATCGTGCGCTCGTGGACTTGTTCGACATTGCGAACCAGAGATCGGAGTTTCAAGAGGTAAACATTTCCGTTTCCATGGTTGAGATTTACAACGAGAATCTGAGAGATCTCATTCGTGGTAACAACAAGTCGACGCCTCCAAAGCTTGACATTCGCAAAGACCCGAGCTCGCAGTCTCCCAATGCTGTACATGTACCAAACCTAACCGAGATTACTGTCGATTCAGTTGAAGCCGTCTGGGGCCTCATGGAGCGCGGCAGCCAAAACCGAAGACAAGGGAAGACAAACATGAATGAACACAGTTCCCGGTCGCACTTGATTTTAAAGGTGATGGTGACATGTGAAGACTACTCTTCCGGCGTGAAGTCTTCAGGCCTACTTCATCTCGTCGACCTCGCCGGGTCGGAGCGTGTTGGACGGTCAAATGTTTCCGGAGAGAGACTGAAGGAAGCGCAGCATATCAACAAGTCACTGGCAACTTTGGGTGATGTATTTATGTCACTGCTTTCACATAACAACCACGTTCCGTATAGAAATTCCAAGCTAACGTATCTCCTTCAGGATGCCCTCGGTGGAGACTCGAAGACTCTGATGTTTGTGAATGTGTCTGCCGACGACTCTGATTCCTCGGAGACGCTATCAAGCTTGCAGTTTGCGCAACGAGTGGCAAAGGTGGAGCTGGGATCAGCTCGCAAGCACACGGAAAAAACGGAGGAGACTCGAGCGTTGGCGTCATTGCAAACAAAGGAAACTGAACTGCGAGAAGTGAAGTCGAAGAATGCAGAACTACAGCGGGAAGTACAGCGAAGAAACGACGTAGCCTCCGAATCGAAACAACGCACCCATTCTCTGGAACTGGAGTTGAAGCGAACAAAAGCAAAGCTCGAGGACCAAAGTCGCAAAGAAGACGCGGGTCGTGAAGGATACGTCCGTTCTGCGCAAGAGCTGCGCGAATTGAAAGCTCTGCATGAGAGAGACCAAAATGAACTCAGGGCCGCAAAACTAAAGGTGCGGGATGTCGCCAGTGCCAAGGATGATGAAATTAGCAGACTGACAGCACTCCTGAAGTCCAGAGATAAGAAAATTGCGGACATGGCAAAGCAACAGACATCGAAGCCTCCTATGGAGAGAGCAAATTCGACACCAACCAACCGATTCCCGCGCCCGATGAGCACACCGACGGTGACGCGAAAGATAGAGCGAGGTCAGGCATCAAAGCTTCCCCGGAATGCGACTTTTGCCGGTCGGTCACGACAAGTGCGGTTCGATGAGCCCAAGACTGACACAAGTGCGGCCGCTGGTGGGGCGAGCGAAGAAGCAGCAATGAGACCGCCTGCAACGCCTATGAGCGCCGCTCGACGGACAGTGGATCGAAGGGCGGACAGCAAGTTGCCTCGGAGTCAGTCAATGGTTCCTCGGGTAGCCAACCGGCCATCGGGTCGAGTGGCAGCAACTCCCTCGAAGGAGGTTAGCTATGCGTTTGGTACTCGAGTGGAAGGCAAGGCCACGGGTGTGAGCGGCAAAAAGCCCGTACGCGGCGGTCGATTACCACGGGCTCAAACGCAGCTGCGACCAGCGCAAAGGGTTTCGCAGCTCGCAAACCTCCGCGGTGGGCTGGCGTCCGGGTCGGCAGCGCGAGCAGGCGGTTTCGGGGCGCGACGGGCAGGGTCGATGTCCAACGTGCATCGCCTCAACGGCAGAACGACCGACGGCCCTTGATGGTATATTATTACATTGTAGAAGTAGGGCTCCGCCTGTTTGCTGTTTACTATGTCGTCTCTTGGGACGGTAACGGCCGAAGGGGGAAGGAGCGTTGTTTGCTGATACGCGTTTGTAAATTTTTTGTTTTCATCGACAAGGCGATTGCGGTGAGGAGAGAAGGGTCAAGTCTGACCGGCCGGGGCGGTGGGGGACTCTTTGGCTCTTCTTCGCTCCTCGCGAATGCGCTGCTCCTCCTCCGCCTCGCGAGCGGCTTCCTCCGCGCGACGCAGGTCCGCCGCCGCTTCACGCTCCTTGCGACCGCCTGGCGCATACCAGTACTTGTAAATGCCCAGCCCGCCGCCGATGCCGAAGGCGGCCGTGTAGGCGATCCAGCCGATTGTGAACGATTGCTTGGTGTTCATGGTCTTGTCTTTGTCGCCGGGGCGGGAGGGGGGCGAGAGGGGGGGGGCGAGAGGGGAGCGCGGGCCGGGAGGGACTAGTGGTTGCGGGAAACGGAGACGGAGACGGGTGGTGGAGGGATACGAGAAGGGGTCGGTGCAGGGAAGAGTGGGCGGCAAGTGCATGAAGGTTACATGTGCATGCTACATGCCGTAAACGCCGTTCGGAAGGCACGTGGTGATGCGGGTGCGGGTTGGAAGGGCAAGGAAAAAACGATCGCCGAATGGCGATACCCTTGGTAGAAGTTGATCACACGGTGCGGTTTGTGTGTTAGAATATCTGCAACATTTTTCCACGTGTCCTTCGTGGACATGCCGGGAGCGCCCAGAGGTCCGTGGGAAAAGGCGGATGCACAGTGTTCTGCATTTGGTGGTGAGGGACACGTGTCTACTTTTGATTAGATCATTGTTCGACACGTGTAACTGTCAGGCGGTAATGAGGGTTGTTTCGCTGTAAGCGTGGGAGTGGCTTGGAAGACAGATACGGGCGGGCGGCAAGCGAAGACCCCTCCCCGCCCCGTCGGGCAATCGCGCGTGCCGCCGCCTTTGCGCGGGCGACCTGTCGTCCTCGCCGCTCTCCTAAAAAATGATAAAGTCAGCACCCGATCTTCCAGCCGCCCCGCCCAGCCTTCCACTCCGAGCAAAGCCTTCGTCCCCTGCCCGACTCACCGCAGCCGGCAACAATCACGCAAACTCAACCTGAATGACCTCCTGAACCGTCCGCCCTCACCCCTCTCCGCGCACCATCCAGCCTCCGCCCACCGTCCGCCCACCATCCGGCCGCCGCCACACCTCCCCCCCATTGCACCACGCCCGCGGACGCCGAACGCCGCCGAGGGGCGCCGCGTCTCGCACAGCACCCGCTATGAGCAAGCTGCAGGACTCGACGTGGCACGACGACCTTCGCGACGATGACCCCCCGCTGTCCGACGACGGCCCGCCGGCCGGGCTCGAGTTCGACATCGCCCCGCCGGCGCTCCCCCGCACCGATGCCTGCCGCTCGTCCATATTCCCCAACGCGATTTCCCACGCCGGCGCCTTGCAGCGCGCCTGTCTCGATCCGCAGCTCGCCGCCAGGGGAATGCCCACGGCCTGGGTCAAGCACGACGACCCGCATGACTTTTCAAGGATAAACGTCTGCGGGGCTTCCTTGTTCATCTCCGTCCCGTTCGATGAACACAGCGTCCTTACCGCCTTCGAGAGAGATCTGGACAGGGTCGAATCTAAGTTTCGCGCGGGGAGGAAGGATAAAAGCATCGGAGGCGAGCTGGGATCCATCGTTATTAAGAAGAAGCATGTCAAGGGTCGCAAGGGTTCTGCACGCAGCAATCAATCGGACACTACTCTCGGTGGTTCCATCAAACGCCCCGCTTCGAACGGCCTTTCTGGGGAAAGAGCATTGAAGAAGGCACGAGAGGTTGAGCCTCCAAAACCCAAACCCATTGATTACACTATTGCATACCGACAGGCTGTGAAGAGTAGTGAGATTGCCAAGGTCGTCAAGGCAAGAGCCAATTTTATTACCGGTCAAGTACGATTGGCAAAGGGCATCGCATCGGCTTGCGTCAGGGAATCTCGCAAGTCTGCTTTCAAAAGTGTCCGCGTCATTGACGACGCTCATCGACGAGCTCGTCGAATTCTCCGTGATGTCTTGGCATACTGGAAGAAGGAGGATAAAGAACGCCAGGAGGAGCGAAAGAAGCTCATGGCACGCGCAGAGGAACATCGCAAATTGGAGGCTGATGAACGAGAAGCTCAGCGCCAAAAGAACAAACTCAAGTTCTTGCTGGGGCAATCGGAAGCATTTTCGAGCTTTTTGAAGGCCAAGACCAAAGCCACAGCTGAGGCCAACGGCCAGGTACGGCCTTCAGAGGCAGAGGACAAGAAACCGACAAAGGTCAAAGACATCAATGGGATCACAGGAGCGGAAGACGAGGTGGAGCTCAAGAAAATTGCACAGGCAAAAGCGGCTCAATTAGTCGCCGAACATCAAGCTCGCATCAAACAATTTGACTCAGAAACTAAGAAGAAGAAGGACGTAGCCATGGAAGCTTCAGTCAAGGCGGCGGCGAATCGGGCTGCGGCGAAAGAAGCAATGCGAGATATGAATGGGCTTGACGTCGAAGCGGAGCGGCACTTGATAGAGACCGATGTCGCAGCAAAGGCCTCTGAAGCACCAAATGGAACGGCGGTACCAGAAGCCGAATTGGCGGGTGGCGAGAAACGAGAGTTAGCGGCAGTCCGACAGCCGACAATTCTCAATTGCAAGATGAAGGATTATCAATTGCGAGGACTGGCATGGCTTGTGTCACTCTATGATCAAGGTATCAACGGTATTCTTGCAGATGAAATGGGACTCGGGAAGACTTTACAAACGATATCGTTTTTGGCCTATCTTTGTGAGAAGGAGGACAACTGGGGCCCTTTTTTGGTTGTTTCTCCCAAAGCAACTCTGCACAATTGGCAGCAAGAAGTCACAAGATTCTGCCCTGAGCTCAAGGTTTTACCGTACTGGGGCAACAAAAATGACAGGAATGAACTTCGAAAGTATTGGAGTCAAAAGCGAATGTACCGACGAGACTCGGAATTCCAGGTTTGTATTACGAGTTATGAGACTCTAACTGTGGATGAAAAGTACTTTAATCGTGTGAAGTGGCAATACTTGGTTCTCGACGAGGCCCAAGCTATTAAGAACAGTAATTCCTCAAGATGGAGGGCTCTGCTGCAGTTCCCTTGTCGTAATCGCTTGCTTCTGACAGGAACGCCCCTCCAGAATAAGCTGTCCGAGTTATGGTCCTTGCTCCATTTCATCATGCCAACAATTTTCGATTCGCATGCAGAGTTTGCCGACTGGTTTGCCAAAGACATCGAGGGACACGCTAACAACAACAAAATTCTCGATGCAAGCACGTTGTCGAGACTGAGGACTCTTCTAGATCCTTTCATGCTGCGTCGCGTGAAGAGAGACGTTGAGAGTGAAATGCCGCCAAAGACTGAAATACAACTTCCTTGCTCTCTTTCTGCTCGACAAAGGCAATTATACGGCAGTATTAAGGCAAACATATCTCCTGAGGAACTTACACGAGCCCTCGTCGGAACAGGGTCGAATGGTTACGATAACAGCGACAGGAACAGCAAACTTATGAACCTTGTCATGCAGCTGCGTAAGGTCTGCAACCACCCGGAGACGTTTGAGCGTCGAGTTCCTCAATCTCCAGTTCAGTTCCAAATTGCCCCACCCCCCACACACGTTGCCCCTCCGCCAAGTGTGTTAATTGCGAGTAATGCCACTGCAAGCCCAGTCGATATCACCTTGGTATCACGTCCTGAGATAGTAATGCGCGCTCCCCGCTGTATGCACGACTTGGAAAACGCCTTTCTTGGCAACGCAAACCTTGCCCGAGAACGCTACGGACCGTGGGTGAAAGAAAGGCTTTGGGAGAGTATGAATTCTGGCACCGGCCAAGGGTTATCGATTATGCGACTCTGTGGTGGTCTTTCGGTTTCGGAATGGAATGAATGCTTGGCACAAGGTATCATGCCCTGGGAATGGCAGCGGTTTGGACCGGATCTCGACGATAAGCTCCTGAAATTCGAGGATCTTTATTTCGGGCATGCTGATGCGCCCGAGGAACAGGGCCTGTCCAGTGACCCCCGACATCGAAGCCATAGAATTTTGATGGAACCAAGAGCCGTTTTACTGCGAAGAAGAGCTTCCCGTATTATTCTTCCAGGACAAGACTGCCCTGCGCAGATGGTTGCGCTTGAAACACGGTTGTTAAAGATTTCAAATGTCTTTATTCCGCCGGTTGCGGCGCCACCACCTGAATTGTATTTGCCAGGGGATGCAGCCTTGTCTCGCAGCATTGGTGTGGACGACTACTTGCCATACCCAGGATTTCCAGTGAACGGCGAACCACGGGACAGTAGAGACCTGTATGAAGTGTTCAGAAATCTCGACGCAAACTATGGTGCCCATATCGGGACTGCACCCATACAAATGCCAGAGGCTGGTCGTCTTATCGCAGATTGTGGTAAGATGGTTGTGCTTGATCCTTTACTCAGGCGACTGAAGACTGAAGGGCACAAGTGCTTGATATATTCTCAATTCACTAGAGTCTTGGACATTCTGGAGGATTACTGCGCAAAGACGGCATTTAAGTTTGTTCGCTTGGACGGCCAGAGTGCTCTTGCCGATCGAAGGGATATTGTGGCGGAATGGCAAACGAACGAAGAGCTATTTATTTTCTTACTGTCGACTCGTGCAGGTGGTGTAGGTCTAAATTTAACAGCAGCCGACACAGTCATCTTCTTCGACAGCGATTGGAATCCAACCCAGGATCTGCAAGCTATGGATCGTGCACATCGACTTGGACAAGAACGGCCAGTAACTGTATATCGACTCATCTCGAGAGGGACCATTGAAGAGAGGATGCTCATTCGTGCCCAGCAGAAGAGTCGCATTAACGATCTAGTCATCAAGGGAGGTGGAATCAATACGGAGGTTGAAGAACCCAAGGATACTGAAATTGATGATATTGCTGCTCTTCTCATGGGAGAAGAAGATTTTGCTTTTCAGGTTGACGCAGAGCAAGTCTGGGCCGATGCAAAGAGTGCTGTAGCAAGAATGGGGAAGAAAGAAGATTCTTCAGCGGGGCAGATTGTAGCAGTATAGAGCTGGGGATATCTTTGAGTACAAGGACATGATTTTGTACAGCTAACCTGTTCATGGGCTTTGTATTTTGTTCATGAAACGATGAAACGATGTAAATACTGACATATCAACTAAGTTGCCTTGCTCAGGGGCGTTCTAGGTGTTTTAGAAAGTCGGAAATTTGGAAATTTGGAAACTTGTCATACGCCACATATCCAATAAGCGCCTGCTACGTTGCCACGTGTGTTTCCACTTTTCCATAATCTGTTTTCGTGTAGGGGAAATCCGGAATTTCCCCTACATAAAAAAAAAAAGGCGTCCAACCTGACTTCATAAAGTTTCGATTTAATAACGTTGCCCGTAAAATAACGCATTGTTTTTTTTTTCCATTTGCCCACAAACTCGCTGGACGTAAAGTAAACGCGAGATTGAAAAATTCAATCTCGCGGACTGACCTCCAGCAAGGTACCTACCCGCCACAAACGCAAGTCTGGTACATCGTTGTGCCGCCCGACGGATCACATGCACCTGTGCGAATACTCGCTGAAGCGAATATTGTAGCTCTCCACAAGGATACTGTAGAAAGGTTCTCAGTCGAAAGGGCGATGTGTTTCGTCTTCTTGACAGGCTGAAGGGGGCCGTTTGGAGAGGACCGCGTTTTAGAAGCTTCTACTTATCTATCTTTCGCGGTTGCTTCGGCGGCATCTCTGGCAGATCCTGTTGCGCTTTGATCCATTGATGGACTCTGCGCAGATGAAGCGATAGGGGCGTGTGACGCATATCGCTACGGCCCGTGCAGTCTGGGACTCGTTTGTGCTGATGAAAAGAACGGAAGACCCACTTTGTTTTCCTTCACGACGGGTCGATCCGGCACTGCTGTGATGAGGCGGATGTGAAACTCGTGGAAAACTCACATGCCCCGAGTTTTCCGTATGCTGTGAGTTTTGCCATACGCGTTGTTTGAAAAGCGTTCAGAAAATCCGAGCAAACTCGCCGCCAAAAAACACGTTTTCGTGACTTTACGGACAACGTTAACATATATATATTTTTGAAAAAAAAAGGTGGCCTCAAAGGAGGCCAAGCGTGGCCTCACATGAGGCAAATGGCTTGTCGCCTAGACACGAGTCAAATGGAAACAGGTGTTTCATTTGTTTGTGGAAGGCTATGTATGGCACGCGATGGGGTACGAAAGCAGAAGAAGAAGAAGAAGAAGAAGTTTGATGGTGATCATT
>NW_005179083.1:0-65689 GCF_000350225.1 Chondrus crispus
CCCCCCCCCCCGGCGGGGAAGGGCCGCTAGCTCCCCGCCCGCCGCGAGAGGGCCTGCTGCGCGGCGGGAGGGTTTCTGCGAGGGCCCGCGCGCAGATCTCCTCGCCCTGGACACCCCTTCCCGCCGGCTTCCCGCGCAGCGGGAAGAGGTCTTGTGCACGCTGGTTGAGTGGGGTGCGGTGCATTTCCAATAATTTTTCAACCAATACATCCATGCCAAGTTTCAGGGTGCTCGGGTGCTGGCACGGCGAACTCTTCGTTAGGAACGGCCGTTCCTAACAAAGAGGGAGTGGGGCGCGGTGCTTGTGCTCGTGTGTCATTGCCTGTCTCAGTTTCTCCGCACCCGCGTGAACAGGTGAATGGCCTTGTCAAACGGACGGCCTTCTGCCGAATCGCGCGTGGGGCACGCCATGACATGACGCACTGTGTGCTCCGTCCTGACACTCCGCTTCCTCGTTTTGATTAAATGTATATAAAATCAATCCTCTGAAATCAATCCTCTGAAATCAATCCTCTGAAATCAATCCTCTGAAACATGCATCATTGACAAGAAGGCAAGAATACGATACCCTAAGGGTACCGTTACCCTAAGGGTACCGTATTCATATCTTCCGTTTCTCACATCACGCCTCTTGTTTTGCGGCGGTCACCACTCAATAACATGTACAGTACCAAGGGTACAGTACTTTTTGGGCCCTTCTCCTCATGTGCACAGTCCAATTCGGCCACAATTCGCAGTTTGCCAATTCAGGATCGCGCCCAACACTTTCACTCTACCCTTCAGGGGTAAACTTGTCTCAACCATAAATACAGGAGGCGCAGAAAGCGGTGTCCAGCAGCGACATGCATTGTAACGCTGCACTTGTACAACGCTACACTTGTACAACGCTGCGATGTGTAACTCCTCTCGATATTAAATCAATGGACGAATTCCCAGACTGGTGTCATGTGAACGAAATATTCCAGATATGCTGTTGATGTCAACAGCGTCTGACATCAGACCAATATCAAAATCCCAGTCAGGTTTAAGACTCAAGAGAATACTGTACAGTTTGGGCGTCAACTCGGAGGATTGCAATACAAGATCGGTGTCAGGCTTCCGGAGAAATACCAGAAAAGTGTGAGTCTGAACCAAGATACCCAGTTGAGTGTCATAATCCACTCGACTTCCGGGTATGTGTCAAAAAGTAAAACATGCCTGGAATGGTTAAGACCAATGACGGCCATATGGGTAGGTGACGGGTTTGACAGCAATTGGTATTTTAACAAAGAGGCATGACAATAAGAATGGATTGCAGACAAGAATCTGACTAATTATTGGGATTATGGAAAACATGACATCATAACAGGATAAATATATCAATTTATCCTCACGTGTCGCCTTACCATAGTCATGGTACAGAACGAGTGGTGATAGGTAAGACAATGAGTATTGTCCCTTGCCCGTTGACATTCCTTCTACAGTACCCATTGACCCTTGAAGGGCACAACTGTGCTGAACGTCCTGACAACGCGCCACGATTTTCCAATGCCTGTGAGCAACACATTCCCCGCTGCCTGATTTTTTCTCAAATCAAACCCGACAACAAACATCTTGTTAAAACATGTCCCACATTTCCCGCTTTTTCCCCCATTCTTCTCTCACAAATACCCCTTTGAAATGCCTTGTGTTATCGCCATGTTGCATGCACACCCTTTTTCCTTTGTGGGATGTCGAACACCTGAATCATCATCGTAAAAGAGGAAAGAGATAATGTTGCGTTTAGGGGGGCCATCAGGTGCAAAATCTCCCAAGAGGAAACGACATCCACCATATCTCCACCTGCTTTTCAATATTCTCGGTTTCTGCGGTCCTCATCACAAGTCGTGGAGTACCGGAGCCCCGAAGAAACATCTCACGTCACTTTTTCGGCACACCTGCAAACCCTGGTCACGCCGACTCCTTATTCGAACACGTGCACTTCACACCCTCTGCCTCGTGGCTTCATCGTGTTCTGCCAATCCTTTCCGACTCTGGAATCTTCTTCAATTCAATGCGTACAGTGGAACACATACTGTAATAGTGTAATCAGCCATACGCTAACGTACTCGTAGGGCACATAGTATCGTATGCCCATTAGATACACTATCACTGTATGCTGATGAGGTTTAAGAGCTTTGGAAACTCGTCCGGACCCAGTTTCTGCTCACAATTGCTTCCGATACAACTGCCATCTCTTGCTTTTTCACCACGGCAGCACTACACACATACTGTACGTATACAGCACAGTACCAAGGGTACTGTACACTAATAGCAAATATGACACAAGTTACGTGCCCTATCTATTCCATGATGATGCCAGCCTTGCCCATTCCCTCCCAACGAGCACAACTACTTTCCCCTCCGCCAGGAGATCTTCCCCACTATCAGCCAATCCCTACCAATGCGCAGCCTACCTATGCCCACCTCTCATGTGAATCCCGTAGACGTGTGCCCATTTACATGGTAGATCCCGTTGCACAATCAAAAACTTGGGAGCTCAATACAGTAATGGCAAGCGTCAAAGACCACTAAAACTGCGTTTTAAAGCAAACTGGCGCAACTCTCATGAGCCAAATCAATGCCAAGCCGCCACTCTGCCACCTTGTTTTTCATTCACTGGTTCCACAAGCCCGATGATGAGTGCCAATCTAAAAGAGAACACTCGACGAAACGTTGCACTTCGAAGCAGCATATCAAAAACATTTGACCTACAGCTCGAGGCAAAGATATGAAAAGGGAAACCTGTTTTTATTGAGATTCAAAGAGGTGTTCTTGAATTCTCCAGGCGGCACTGCACCACACCATCAGTTTTCACTATCCGTCTACAGGTCAAACACTTCGTATTCCTTGTCGGAGACCGGGAGAGGGTCATTATTAGAATCCAAAGCAACGAGATCATCCGCCGTGCTAGATACCACGGAGAGGCGGCTATTGTCAGCAAGCGTGATACGCGCAGTCCTGACACGTGCCGTAGCTACAGTAGGGATGAGGTCCACACCGGTAGCCAGGAGTTCACCCGTGATTCGCACTCTGGACTCCACCACGTCCTCTAGGATCTTTCTAGCAAGAGTGCTCTTCTGGTCGTAGTTGACATCCAAAGAACGAGCAAATTCCATCGATTCCTTGGTCACACGCTTGTTGATGTTAGCGCCAAGCACGCCAAGGAAAGAGACACCAAGCCCACCAGAGTACGAACTCTTCCTACTCCTGTAAGATTGCCTTTCCTCCTCATTCAGAGACGATTCGAAGGTACTGTCACTGTTCTCGAGTCGTTCCGCGGAAATAGCATTCACTTCAACATTAAATCTAAGCCTTGCAGAGGCACCCCGGTTCACCGAGATACCGACGTCCGTGAGCCTTCCGTATCCAACCACCGAGTTGTTCAGCGCGAAGACAGGATCACCACCCTGACGGACTAGGGTGATCGGGATGAAACCTTCCTCAATGTCAATCACCTCAAGGGGGAACGGAGAACCAAAAACAGCCGTGAGCAACAGAGCACAGGAAGCGATGAACCTTAGGGGAGCCATTGCAGAGTAAGAAACTGTGGATTGATGAAGAAAGATAACAATTGGTCTCTGAAGTGATTCTGAGTTATGTGTGTGAGTCTGTTCACTACTCGAGCCGATTGATGCCGGCTTTTATAGTCTTCGGCCGTCCACAAATCCCTTCGCCCGCAAGCTATTTTTTCTTTCAACATCACATTAGCGCATTGACTTCATTAGTTTTGAATGTAATTCTATCTATGAGGGCTTCGCCAAACAACCGCTCCAGTGTGAATACAAATAATCAGGCATGTGAGGATAAAATTGAGCTTATCTCCTCCAATTTGATGTGGTGTTGGCCATTGGCCAAATTAAGGGGCCCTAAACGGAGTCCTCTCAAAGTCCGCTAACTTGAATTGCAGAATCGCTCGTTCATCGTTATCGCCGACTAGATGAAAGACCAACCACGCGAAGGCGTGTACTGCACATAGTTCTGTCCTCTTTCGAGAACTTCTTTGATCTATCAGGATTCCTCCAGTCTTTCCAGAAGGTGGAAATAGAGAAGCATATCTTTCCTATATTATCTGTCAAATGTCCTCTTGTTGAGGACCATCACTGTCCAGCGATGATGATGCTGTTCAAGTAGGGCATATGCTAGAGGAATAAAAGCTATCAAAGCCATATCACGATTGAAGCGATCCATCTCACAGGTCGCGATGGCGAGTGTACTGCATAACTATGGTCGATACGCTGACAAACGATGTGCATGTACACCATGAAATGAAAGGGGAACAAATGTCTTCTAGAAAAGTACACTTCAGACTTCCCACTCGGTTTATAAAACATCGCTCTGGCCGACTCCAAATTTGTTTAAAAAAATCTGAGACAATAATGACGCTGTTATCCAATCCCACATTGGCAGCGCGGATCTCTGCACATTAAATGTGCATGTACACCATGAAATGAAAGGGGAACAAATGTCTTCTAGAAAAGTACACTTCAGACTTCCCACTCGGTTTATAAAACATCGCTCTGGCCGACTCCAAACTTGTTTAAAAAAATCTGAGACAATAATGACGCTGTTATCCAATCCCACATTGGCAGCGCGGATCTCTGCACATTAAATGTGCATGTACACCATGAAATGAAAGGGGAACAAATGTCTTCTAGAAAAGTACACTTCAGACTTCCCACTCGGTTTATAAAACATCGCTCTGGCCGACTCCAAACTTGTTTAAAAAAATCTGAGACAATAATGACGCTGTTATCCCATCCCACATTGGCAGCGCGGATCTCTGCACATTAAATCCAAGTTTCACTCATTGAGCAAAGAGCAGATGCCGAAGAGAACATTTGAATGGCAGAGCTTAGGTCATGGTCTGCGAGTTTTCTGGAAATAGCATTGAATTTCCATGGATTCACTGGCACGATGCTTGCAGCGCCTTGAAGTTCTGACGATCTATCATTTTAGGACTGTGTGTGCAGTAGTTCGGGGTAGTTCGGGGTGGAACCGAAGGAAATTCTGGTTTTGACCAATGAGCCAAGTCGAGATTCTCCCGGCATCTATAGGTGGTAATGGTGGTGAGAACGTGCGCGTTGTGTGATCGGTAATATTCAAAAGTTGCGAACAACCGTAGACAGAATTAGGAACTCTTCGAAACGTCATCTAGATCAACATCATTCATCTCGCTGCCGGTGACAACGTCTGATATTCATGTTCGGGAGCTACGTGTCAATGTTACTGAATTCTTCAGGGAAGGCGTGTAATGATACCTTAAACGTCACGCTGTACGTTCCGCGTCCTCCTTTCGCAAATAATGCACACAAGGCAAAAGACTGTCCAGATAGATATGTGATTGGAACGCATAGAGGATCGCGACCACGGAGAGGATGTGGAGAGGGCGTCGCGTTACAAGACAATGCCAAGCCCATTAAACTCGCCCTACATATCGAGTACAGCCTTCATGATTTTCTGGTCTGTATGGAGGTGCTCCTCGCAGCTGCAGTACCGTAGAGGCAGTTTTCGGAAGAATCCTGATGTGGGACGCACGCGTGTTGGGCGTTAGGACATTCCTTTACACGAACAACTCGGATATCAGAAGCCACAGGGAGCAAGCGTCTATCGTGGCGCGTTTTTTAGTCAAAAAATTTGCTCTTTGCGCATACCGTATGCGCCAACTTGCAGTGGGTATGACACAGGCTTAGGCTATGTCCTCCAATCCCCTGAACATTAGGCGTCCGTTTCTTCAGGATTGGGACTGGATCGAGATGTTGTCGTCTATTGTGCCATTTGGACTCTCTACGAGTACGGTATGGAAAAGCGAAGGACCCATATTTCTACTTGATTTGATCTTTGGACCCTGCCGCGAGGGGCAGGTTTAAACGGGCCACGAGAGCCTCGAAGTACACGTGCCACTGTTCGTGACGAGCAAGGAAGCTTGCCTTCTCATGTTCTAGTTCATCCAGACTCAACCAATGTCGCCTTAAAAAGCAACCTCTCTCCACACCATGTAGTACTGTAGGTACGAGTGGTAAAGGTTAATTGAATTAAAGAGTTTCGAAAT
The DNA here is from genome assembly GCF_000350225.1 of Chondrus crispus. Classification (NCBI taxonomy): domain Eukaryota; phylum Rhodophyta; class Florideophyceae; order Gigartinales; family Gigartinaceae; genus Chondrus; species Chondrus crispus. The sequence continues at coordinate 6,071 of NW_005179083.1, forward strand.
TAACTCGTGTACGGAACTGTATACCCTTTCGGAATGAGATTTTCAAGTGATGGTATAGCACTGCAGTGACAAAGCAGCACTGCTGTGCTCTTCCTTTTTGTTACAATGGCTATTTTTGCGATGTAAAACTTTACACTCTCATAGAACGGATACTGTATCAAGTACAGTGCGCGAAGTTAGAATAAATACAGTCTTCAATAAGATGTGAACATGTGCTTTTATTGTAAGACGTGCCGCACCGGCACGTGTCCGGCATGAACAGCGCCAATAAAAACGCCTGTAATGTCAGTTTGATGCGAAAAGTAAACAATGGCAATCAATTTATAAAAAACGTCGCGCAATAGCCATAAATACGCGAAATTCTATATGACACAAAACACCAAATAGCTTTTAATACTTCGTTGCACCGCCGCCAGCATCCATCACTGCATGCATGCGACGGGGTAGGCTTTTGTAAAGCTTGAGTAAAAGGTCTGATGCTACTGCAGACCACGCCTCCTCTATAGCCACCTCCAAATCATCTACATTTTCATAATGCCTACCTCTGGCGTAGACAGTCCTAGCCATCATTCCCCACACATTCTCTATAATATTGACGTCGGGGGACTTCGGTGGCCATGGCAGCGTAGTGATAGAGTGGTTTGAGAGCCAATTCTTAGTGAAATTGGAGGTATGAATGAGAGCGTTGTCCTGGTGAAGGAATCAATTATGACCCTCACCAATCACCTCCGCTGCGAACAGTAGCAGTCCATCTCTTAAAACTTCGCAGTACTTCGTTGAATCCTGACGACCACCCAAAAAATTGAGAGGAGATACACCGTAGAGGCTGATGGCACCCCATACCATTACAGAAACCCCTCCCATCTGTCTTTTAGAAAATATCCTCTCCTTCGTCCTCAAGTCGTGCCAGTAAGATGCAAGACCATCTGGTCCGTCTCCGTTAAAGTTTTTTTCATCACTGAAGATGACAGTGTTCCAAGATTCTTCTCCCTTACTTATATATTTGCGGCACCACTTAACCCTATTCTCTTTATGAATAGGGGTCATCTGTGGTGCCGTTATCATTTTCTAATACTTCAGATAGGGCACTGCACGAATGATTTTTTGAACGCGTCGGCTGCCGATAGGCAGATTCAGTTCAGCCTGAATCGTCCTGGCACTATCCTCCCCTTGTAGTGCCATCCGAACCATTGCCCTCTGCTGAGTCGGGGAAAGTTTTTGGTTGCCTTTCCACTTTTTGGGCGCTTTAGGTTTAAAGCCTTGTCTTACCACGCCTTGCACAGCGCCAAGGGAGCGATTCACCATCTCTGTTATCTTTCTGTATGAGATACACTCCCTGTGAAGGGCGAGTATCTGGCCCCTTTCGACGTCTGTAATAGTCGGTCCTCGAGGCATTTTGAGCCTCGGTACAGTTGAAACTGGAGCTTGAAATGTATAAAGGGGACGAAAACGGTGGGTTAATCTGTTTCATATGGTTGCTATAGCTTTTATCTTTCTACTTTGGCGCGTTGAAGTTACTGTACTATATGGAATTTCGCGTATCCACCAATTTCGCCCGGTTTTTTAAAGATAACTTCGTAACTGTACTTCCAAGCATTTTATTATCTTCACTGATGGCTTTCTCATGTTCTGTCGGGGTGGTACGCAAGAACATTCCCGGGAAAGAGCGAAGAAATGGCGAAAATTGATGCTGTAGATGGGTGTGTTTATTACAGCTTCGTGCACTGTAAACAAGTTTCATACTTGTACTGGGTACTGCGGGTCCGCGGTGTGAAGCGGTATGCTGGCGAGGATGGCGGTAGCTACGACCAGATGGCGAAGCTTGTGCATTGTAGCAGGCGCTGCTTGACGGTGCCATACGCGCAGTTGCTACTGCTGCGCTCAAGCAAGAAAGAATTATGAGTACTGCAGTGTCAGTCGAGTGTTAAGAAAATAATGATAATAATGAAGCGTTTTCATATTACAAGTTAATAATACAAAATCAACCAGACAACAATTGTTGTAGGCAAAAGGAGAGCTTCTTCTCAACAAGCGCTTGGCCAGCCGATATCGTCATGTATCGCTGCAGGTGTTTACATACCAACCTATAACCGGGCTCTTCTGTTCCTGTTTACTCTGGCAAGTGATTTGTTGCTTGATAATGCCGTGCCATTTTCTTCGCTAGTGTCTCAGACGACAAGTGACTTGCCTCATATGAGGTCAGTGTGGTGACAATTCGCCACCCACAGGGAATGGCTCTCTGCTTAGTTTCGGCCTTTTTCGGCATCAGACAATTCATCTGAGTCCGTTCGCGGTATCAGAGAACTTCTCTGTTACCGTTTTAAGCAGCAGATACCGGTGGAGACTTTCTCGGTTCCCATTTTAAGCACTATTCGCTTCATCTCTCTGTAGAGACTCAGTCTGGAGTCAATTCTTTTAATGCAGTTGTCCCAGGCCATTGCATCTTGCAAAAAAACAGGATAACAATAACGAATACAGTAGCCCTTTTCAATTAACGAAAATCGCAACTAAATATGCGAATATTTAGGAAAGTGCGCGAAATCCTGTTTCAATTAGGAAGACCAGTTCCGACTAAAATGTATGCTATTTTCCAACTGTACGGAAAATGACTAATTTAGCAAGTCAGGGCGGGAAGGCGCCCACTAAATTTGAAGACTGTTTCTCTTAACCTCCTTCCTCTTCGCCTCCTTCCCCTTCGCATCCTTCCTCTTCGTCTCCTACATCCCCCTCCGCTTCCTCCCTAACTTCCTTCTCTCGTCTTCTTCCGTCTGCGCCTTCAAATACCCGCGCCATGACGGACGCTATCCCGCGCAACCCCCCAAACACGCAATTCACAGCCTATTTCGGCCTCTCAGGTGTGCCACGCCGTCCTTCCCAACAGCCCCGATCATCGGGGCTGTTGGGAAGGACGTTTCCTCGCGACTAGACGGGATCATCCCGTCTAGCCGCGAAGAGACGCTCGCTCACGCCGCCCACCTGACGCAAACCCTATGTTTGCCTGCTCTGCTTCATCACAGCGCCCGCCTACGCCGCACGTCCGAGTTTCTCGAGCGCGAACTGAACCCGTCCAAGCACCGCTACTCCACCCACCTGTCGTCTGCCCCCAACATTTCGCCGGCGGCCATCAAGCAGGCATCGTTGCTACGGCCCGAATGGGCGGCCGTGTCGGACGCCGCGGCTCTCGCGACGGCGCGCCTGCAGGAGGCCCGCGTTCGCGGCGCTCCACATTGCTGCCGGACGCCGCGCGCCCTCTGCCGGCGCTCATGCCGGCGTACCGGGACCTGGCCGACCTGTGCACGGACCCCGTGGTCATGATTTCCACCAACGTTAAACGGCTTTCGTAACTCTGCATGAACGAGGGCGTGTAAACTGTCAAACTCTTCGCGAGACAAATAGGTCAATTTTGTAAAAAGAGAGAAATCGGCGTCTTCCTCGCGCACGAAGTTATACAAACGCGACGGATCTCTTCGCACATATTGCGCTTTTGTTCGGTCAACGCTGTGGCCCCGCCCAGGCCCAGGCTCGTCGTCACTTGAGGAGGTACTGTGATGCAAAAAATCTCGAGCACCGGAAGCGAACTGTGTGGCAAGGTGGGAGGTATGCTGCACTTGTGCCTCAAACTGCGGGACCATAGCAACAGCCGTTGAGAAGTCATCCTCTTCCGAACTCATGTTCGGATTGATGTGAGTTGTTGACAACTATGACCTCTGAGACCGAAGCACGGCCTCCTAAATTAATACTCCTCACGCTGTACACGACGCTGCTTGCTTGTTTTCACTACAAACTTGATGCAAGAAATGGTCCAATTTGAGGGTCTTAAAAACAACATCATTTTTCGTTAATTAAAAAGGGCTATTGAGAGTCTAAGAGTCTGATTGGTTATAAGCCCCTATTTTTAAACAGGATATTTGATTTGGAAGTTGTCAATACAAAACATTTCAAGGGTGCTCGGACGATTGTTTTATCAAGCATTTCTTAAAACGACTGGAAAGGATGTGCCGTTCTCACTAAAATCCATTCTACAGCTTCGCAGCATGCAGTTACCGTGGCGAGGGTATCTTTCTTCTTCTCATCGAGCAAGCAGAGGTCCAAAAACATTAGTTGAGAAGTAGCCTAACATTGATCATTTGACCCATACGTGAAGCGTTCCACTTTAAAAACTGAGTATGGTCATTTTGGTTACTGAGCCATTTCATATACGTAAATGCTTTATTCAATGACTATTGTTGCCAATGCTATATAATGTCGACGAATATCTAAGGACGAGTGTTACGCCTGGACTGGATATGTACAGTCTGCGATGTGAGATGGCATACGTGCGAGGATGGCAGGTGCAACTGATGACGAGATAGCGTAGCTAGTGCGTTGTTGTAGGCGCAACTTCACGTTGCCATATGCACAATGGCCGCAGTGGGAAATCTTGAGGGCAAGGGCTTTGATGATATTCATCGTGCGGGCGGGGCAAGCTCCCAGCGTTTCGAAGGAAAGCGGAGCAAAGTGCCAGTCTAGGGTGTGGATCTCTGCATCAATTAGAAGTTGCAAAACCACGCGGAGTGTGCGGCGTAGGGTCTCGCACTCGGAGAAGTCCCCGGCGTCAGCAGCTGCGAGGCCGGCGGTCTGAAAAGCGTGTGTAGATAGCTGGTTTCTTTGTGGGTTGTGACGATGGATCATACCGAAACCTGTTTGACAGTGTGTAGCGTGATTTCCCCGGCAAGCAGTGGGAGCAGCGTAGCGGGGTGATTGAGGCGTTATAGACAGGGAATTGTAGATGCCGGCGGAGCATTATTGACCACTGTGACGAGTGTACAAGAATCATAAGAGAAGGGTGTGCTGTATGGAACGCGGATGCGCCGGGCGATAAAATGGAATGGTATCGCACACGGTGACGAACAGCTATCATGGTGTGGTCGGTTGGGTTGGGGCCGGCAGTCCAGTGGTCGTGTTGCCAGGAACGGCGCGAAGCGGGAGCGTGAATAACCTGAAATAGGAAGTGGTGAGTGCCTACAGATCGCTGTGCAAGTGCGTCCAGTTCGTGTTGGCCGAGGTCATAGTTGCCCGAAGGAGAGCGCCTGATTTCGTAAGCAGGTGGGCGGTGAACTGGTGGGAGTTCGCGCATCAGAGAACGGAGGATTGTACGGGCAAGGCCGAGGTATTGCGAAACGGGGAGACCTTGACGTCCTTTGTGGAGGTGTGGAGCCGAGGAGATGAGACAGGCTGCATATCATACAATATGCAATCAGTCTCATCTCCTCCGCTCGTTCGCGCATATGCGTGAACGAAGGGGGTGAGTACGATGAATCCGCGTCCCCCGAGGCGAAAGGAGAGGCAGATTTGTCGCAAGACTGTAATGGGTGTTGGTGGTCGTCAAACTGGGTGTCAAAAGGTATCGAAAGACGTGGAGGAGTGAGGCCGACAAGGTGATGGATGTGGGATAACTCCTCTCCGCCCTGGGTTGGGTGAGAGGCGGAGGCCTTGTAGAGGGAGCACACGACGCGAACGCGCGGCGCAAATAGATCTGATACGGTCGAACTCGCGAAAAGGGAGAGGCTCACTGGCCGGTTACGCGCAGTCGCCCGTGGTGCGTAAACGGGAGCGACCGGTAACGGGTTAGAAGCCAGCGCGCGGATAAACTACCGAACGGCCGTAGATTAGGCGCGAAAGGGACGGGGGCGAACTTGCCCCAGTTTACTGGTGGGGACGGGTACCAGGTCTTTACCCCTCAGAGGGACGCCTCGGACACCTGTCCCAGTACAGTAGTACAGTACCTGGGGCATAGTGCGTGCCGGGTACTGTACACAATTAAAAAACTAGAGCCATAATTACTCTACCGCACGCACGCTGCTACTACACGTGTGCACTACTGTACACGCGTGATGCTTACAGACTACCGCACGGACGACACGTGTGCTAACGCGCACACGTAACACGCGTAGACTACCGCACGGACGACACGTGTGCTACTGTACACGTGCGCCACGCCACGACCTGTCGGTACACGCGGGCGCTCCCTACAGGTGGGCACACCCGCCCACGTGACCCGTGCACTGCCGCCCGGTTAATAACCTCCGCGTGGGCGCGCCGGTCGTTATACTACAATGGACACGAAAGCCAGATGCACACATTCGGTTGAGGTGGAACTCTGTCCGTGCATCTGGAACGGCTTGTAGAAGGTCGAGGGTGGCGTTGCATGAAGCAGGTTTTTTGGCCATGTGTTCCCGTATATAATCAAGAGTGCCGATCGGGGTGCCAAGGAGATCAATTTCGTGGACGGAGATGTGTCGGCGCGAGAAGCTTGATGACAAAGTTGCCAGTGTGGCAGCGTGTGCCGAAGGCACGAACGCACGTGTCTTCACCAATTGATGTAGAATTGGTGCCGGGGCCCCTGTAGTGCAATAAGGGGTTGCACAAGGGGGTGAAGGGAAGAGAAACTAAGTTGGAATGTGAATACTGTAGTCCGGGATTGGGAGACACACGTGTGAATATTTGCACAGTTTTTATTTTAATTATTAATTTTATTTAGTTAATTAGTCAGTATTAATTTGGCTGACACTAGATTAGATCTAGGATCTAGCGCCGCGAGTTACTGTAGTGGCTCCGGCGGGGCGATATATACCTCAGCCCACTGGCCACCAAGTCAGTAAAGGTAACCCGAGTTGCCGGAGTTGAATGTCGCCCTGGTCGAAGTCCATCTCTACCAAGACGCTCCCTTTTACCTAAGCCTACGGCATCCTTCAGTGCTCGGGGGTCCCCTTTCCTTTTCCTCTATTTCCCTATCCATTATTTCCCTATCCTAATTTCCCTTAATCTTGAGTTGGTCCCACCTTGTAGGATTGCGATCCGCAACGTGACGTCATTAGCCATCGGGCTTCTGTGTTGGTGCACCAGTGGTGCTTTTCTCAGAGTGGGTTCCATCGGAATCCGGTTGCGACCGATCCGGTTTTAGTACTTTGCCATCGGTCAGTACGAAGGTATAGCGCTGCTATTGTTGTCTGTTCCGTCGGAGGCTGTTGCGACGACGTCTTCGACGAAGATCTTATCTCCTATATAAGGTAGCGTTGGTTCCATCGGAATCTGGTTGCGACTGATCCAGTGTTGGTACTTTGCCATCGGACAGTACGACGGTGTAGCGCTGCTACGTTTTCTTCTTTCTCGACGGGCTTCGTTGCGACGTCCCCGTCGAAGACCTTATCAAGGGTATAAGGTATCACGGCGCTCCACGAGCATTGGATTTACGACCCAGCGGGTTCGGACTGCCTAGACACCCGCACTCGTCAAGCATTTGCCTTTTCAAGTCTTTACCACACCTATAATCCCGGGCCGGGCTTTCTTCCTTTGCCCCCCCTTTTTGGGATTTGAGCTACCGCGGGCTGCAAGCCCCCATAAAGGGAAAGGGAGCTCCGAACACTCCGTTACATTGCGCCGGCAGCGACTTTGGTTGTTTCGTTTGTTTGTTTGTTTCCGGGCCGTGAGGGTCTTCGACCTTGTACACTGCCTACCAGGCGCATTGCACCACAGACCCGCTGTTTGGATAAGTCGAACAGCCTCGAGGATTTCAGGGAGGGTCCGGCTAGCGTCACGTCGCCCGCATAGGCGACCGTTAATGTGAGGTTACACACTTCCACTAGCTCACGTAGGAACTCATGTACGGCAAGGGAAAATAGGACCATGCTTGGGTGGTCACCTTGTTGAGCCCTTTCTCGGCTTTGGATCACCTGTGGCTGGGAAGCAGGTATGATCAGAGGCGGAACTGAGCCGGCGTATATTTGTTTACAGAAGCGGGGCGAGAGAGGGTGCCCGTTGAGGAAGGGTGTCCAGGAATCGCTGGCGGGAGCACCGGTTAAAGGCGTTTCTAGCATCGATGGAGACGACGACGAAGTCCATGCTATCGGAGTTACAATCTGTTATCATTCTTGTGTCATGTATGATGGCGTCGAGGCCTGTGCGGATTCCATTGGCCTTTTGGGCTGGGTGTAGGAAGTCTCGTGTATCGTCTATCGCAGCGGGGAGCAATTTCTTCATTACCACACGACGGAGCACCTGGCCTATAGCGATTGGTCTGATCTTCCCAACGCGGGGATTAAGGGGGAGGGGGGTGGCAGCTGCCAAAGGGTGAGATTGTTTATTGTGGGAGGTTACCAGAAGCGAGGAGCCCAACTAGATTATTGGGAGCAGACAGGCCTGTCACGCCAGCTTGAGGCGTAATGGAGCTGGTAACCAGGTGGTGTAGGAGGCGCGGGGTCATGAGGTCAGGTCCAGGTGCAGAGTGGGGATGGAGAGATCTGACTGCTCTTCGTACCACAGATTCTTCAGTCTCTGTTGTAGAGGGAAGATCATACGAATGTGTCGGTATCACCGGGACCGGAGGTGCGCGGTAGAGGGCAGAGAGCGCGGCCTGCGTGTTCGGGTCGTTCAAATCTGCAAGCGGGGCGTTGGTCAAGGATTTCATAGCTCTTCCATACTGCGCTTCGTATGCCAAGCCCATTGCGCTTCCAAGTCGGCGGGTTGTCGGAGTGTTCGTCGGCTCTGTGCGGGGGTGGCGGTGGTGCCACAAGTGACGTGCGGTGTGAGCATCCAGGGCCTCGCGCCAGCGGGCGGGCCACTCAGACTCGGAACCAGCACGGAGGGGGTGTTGAGATAAGGCTTGATTTATATTTCATATACCGTTGCAATCCTTTCGAAAAGGACTGTTCGGCATCGAAACGGCTTTTCAATGCAATTTTAGAGGCTTCAATATTTCAATTGCAGTTTCATTCAACCATGCTGTACAAAAAATGAACATGCAGCGAAACGGAGATATAGCCTCAAAATTTTGTTGGCGGGCGACTCTGACATCAACACCCTTGCTGGACTGCACTTGTTTTACCTTCCGGCGCAATGAATATTTCCCACCTCCTTTGCAATGTGGATTCTATCCAGAAAGCCGATCTGTCCGGCCGCAGTTGAGCCTCTGGAGGCTGATGACAAGCTCGGCCAGTACAATGTAATATTGATGAGGAAAGGAGAGTCGTTGTGAGAGCTCAAACACTCAACCATTTATCTATACTTTTATTGTCAAACAAAAGCAAACTTTAGCGGTGTGTAGCGTTAATAAAATGAACACTGTGACTAACTCTCGTTCAGTCGTTTTTGCAAAGCGTTTATTAAGTTGGACGCACTTGTAATTGCAGGTTGGGAGCTCTCAGGGTTAGTGAGTGGTCATTTCCTGTCCTCAGTTGCTTTCCCACTCCGAGCTCCGCGACTTTTATAGAGATTCTAGTTGGTACTTAGAACAATACAGTAGATGCTGAACTATAATAAACTATCACTTTAGTCTTGAATTGATTTCCATACAATCGCTCATGTCGTTTCTTTCAATCCCCACATCCATCCTTATAACATTCCAAAAACCTTCAATCTTCGCTTGCCTCCCTGTCATCACAAGCCACCAACAAAAGCCTATCATAAACAATTCTTGTTTCGTCCGGCACAGTGGTCTGATGTCAGGAACAGAGTTCCTCCCCGTCCTTCATATTCCATTGGCAGCTCCATACAATGGTATAGCATGGAGCGAAACTGAGTTCGCATTCTTCTCATTCTGCCAATGGCCCTCAGTAACTCCAAACACGTAGTTAGAGTTAGTCCCGCTGCTTGACACCCCGTTGATATCGAAGTTCATGCCAGTTACAAAATGCAATTTTCCTGGCTGATTTAACGGGTGGGGCAACAAGAATGTTTCAGCAAAGTCAAATACGAAATGGCGAGATTCATTGGCATCATTCAATAGGAATGAAATCCGGGTCCTTCTGGCCTTCTTATTGTGGTATAAACACGTGTTGATCTAGCATTACTTTTGCGCGACTTGTATACACGTGCATATTGATGACTCAAGTCCCCCGACGTACAGTGCCAAGCCTATGTACACCAGACTCGCTCACTTCCGACACGCGCACACGTGGGCCTACTCCCGCGCCTTTACACGTATGTACCATGATGTGGCCTCTTGAGCTCTAGCCATTACATCTCGACCGCGATCTAGTACAGTACATAGTGTTGTTGGCGCTTTCGCCGGGTAGGTTTGCAGACAACCGACCAAGGACCGGGGGCGCAGTTCTCGTTCTTGGGTTCTCGGCGGGGACATCAACTACCCCTTCCTCGTTCACGCTCTTTCGTTACCCTTCGCTCGCGTGCGCTCGGACTCTCGTGGCTACTTCGCTTGTTGCCTCCCAGCTTGCGCACACGGTTTGCTGGTCGAGTTTTAGCCCCGCTGGATCGAGAGCATCGCGTTGTTCACTTGTAGTTTCCGAGGTTCGTGAGCACCTCCTGGTTTACAGTTGCCCGCCAGCCTCTGCCACTTCCCCCTAGCTACCTGTATACGCCCCCATGAACGACCGTTGCGCTAGCAAGTTACCCCGATTCGCCTTCTACTACACTTATACCTCATAAATCCTCCACGCGCAACTTTCCGATGGGTACTGAATACAGATCCAGTGGCGTTGTATCGGGTCTAAGTGGGGTACACGCATTAGAGCAGGTTTCAATCATAAACATACATTGCAAGTCTCTCCGACCAGTCGCAATTCGAAGCCCGGACCTGTGTTCTATCCAATAATGACGAAGCAGATCAAACGAGGGCCTAAGGATTCTAGTACATCCCGACGAGGGAGGACTGTCGTAGATAAAAGGAACAGCCAACCACATACGCAGGTTTCGTACACATGCTTTCTGTTAGTGCCCATTAGGAGCATTTGCGGTGGCTCCCTATGCAAGCTATGTAGGCCAATAGGAGCTTCCACTCTGTGTTCATTTCCAGTCGAAAAAGGGCCCTGAATTAAGTTGGTCATCTCTCCGGGGCATGCTGCTGTGGCAAGGAGCATACAGCGCACAATCTCTGAGCGTTCGTTCTTCCTTCGTGTCAAGAACGATGTGGCTAACTTGTCACCGTTTTCATTTTTGCAAGAATTGTGGGAGCACGAAGCCAGAAGAAAGTCATAGTGCCGGCGTGCCCATGAGGTCGAGGATGGTTCAGCAAAAAGTAAAGGGAAGGCAAGGGTTGTAAGTGTGATGTGCGTAGTGTTGACGTTTTGTGCAGGATCGGGAGTCTCTGTTTATGAAATGTGATTTGGGGAGGGTTGGCAAACGGTGTTTCAGGTTGGAGAAGATCCACTTTAAGAGCTGTTATGCATCAACGATGCACTCAAGAAGCTCAGGTAGGGAATGGCATATCGCGCTTATTGCTGTGTCGTTGTGGATCTTCCGTATGGAGATGCTAAGATGAGGCATAGTTGCGTGAGGTGAGGGGGGCGATGGGTTCCCGAATGCAAATGATTCCGTAAAGAGATACATAGTCTTTGTAGTCTGATTATCTCCGTGTTCTCACCCATTTTTATTTTCGCTCAGAGACTACATTGCTGTGTTCTAGCCGATAAAATGGATTTTTCAATTACGAAATTTAAAAACGAAACATTGATGGAACATACGTGATGAGATAACCCTGCAGCAACCGTAATCTACCATTTTTCGAAATGAACATAAAGGAGGAGTAGCCTCAACGCCAGACAGAAGGTCCAGCATTGGCCCTTCAACCCCTCATAGATATCTGTGTGAATGCGATTAGAACCAATTGAAAGCCACAATGCCCTTTTATCGTGTCCGTTGTGGTTGTTGTAGTGCAATGTGCCTGTCAGGCCGGAACCAGGGTCCAACGGTCCAGCGACAACACAAGCAACAAACAACAACCAACAAGAGTTGCCGACGGCACAGCCCTACGGAGTGTCCGATTCTCCCTTTCCCTTTAAGTGGGTTTGCGGCCCACAGTACCTCAAGTCCCTGACAGGGGGGTCCAAAGGAAGAGGCCTGCCCCGGGACGAATGGTGGTACAGTCTTGTACAGGTAGCTGCTCGGCGAGTTCGGGGCGGTAATTAGGAAGCCGGGCCCAATGGGTCATAAAGCCAATGCTCGCGGAGCGCCTGTTACAACTTATACCCTCGATAAGGTCTTCGACGGGGACGTCGCAACGCAGCCCGTCGGGAATTTGCAAACACGTAGCAGCGCTACACCTCCGTACTGCCCGATGGCAAAGTACCGACACCGGAACGGTCGCAACCTGTATCCGATGGAACCAACACTGTCCTGTATACACAACAGGACCTTCGAGGGAAACGTCGTTGCAACAGCCTCCGTCGGTGGTCGTAAACAAGTAGCAACGCTACACCCACGTGTCGCCCGATGGCCAAGACACCTACACCGGTCCGGTCGCAACCAAAGCCGATGGCACCAACAACAAACAAAAGAACCAACAAAAGAGCCCGATGACTCCAGTCGTCACAATGCGGATCGCAATCAGGCACTGTGGAACCAACACAAGATAAGGGAATAGAAATAGAGATAGAAATAGAAAAGGATAGATGAAATAAAGGAAAAGGAAAGGGAACCCCCGAGCGCAAAGGATAACGTAATCTGTGGTAAAAGGGAGCGTCTTGGGAAAGACGGACTTCGACCAAGGCGATATTCAACTCTGGCAACTCGGGTTACCTTTACTGACTTGGTCGCCAGAGGGCTAAGGTATATATCGCCCCGCCGGAGCCACTACAGTGGCTCGCGGCGCTAGATCCTAGATCTAATCTAGTGTCAGCAAAATTAATGCCAACTAATTAACTAAATAAAATTAATTAATTAAAACTGTGCAATTATTCACACGTGTGTCCCCCAACTCGGACTACTTTCCATATCCAAATATTTTCCTTTCTTTTCACCCCCCTTTTTAGGTGCGTATCGCACCACAGTTGTGTACGGCGAATAAAACGAACGAACTGGTGCTGCCAGCAAGAAAATCTCTTGCGCAGACTATATATTGCTGAAATGATCGAACACAAAATCGCCTCAACGATATGCAAATCAGCATATCTAATTCCCTGAGATTTTTATACAGTGCATTCCCTTATTCTCTCTCAGAGTTCGAATCCGGGGAAACACTACGCCGTCCTGGATAGGGCGACTTTGCAACTTGAAAGCCTCTAATCCTAGCTCTGCAAGGTCCGCCCGGCGCTGCACGGCAAAATTGTATAGATGGGCGACCTCCTGCAGCTCCTCGGCCTTTTTCGCCTTCGGTTCACCTCTTTCTCCAGACGAACCAGAGATTTCTTCTACAGTTGCTGTCCTCTTCTCATTCGTACTAGATTGTTTTAAAGAAACCGCCTTGCTGGAAGTCACCACGCATCTATTCTTTGTCAAGGCAAACCCCGATGACTGCATCACTGTAGTATAACCGCCCCTGGGGGCTTTAATTTAGATTAGATCAGGATGGGATTAGCTACGGTAGATCTCGACGCTCTACAGCTCCACCACGTGTGTCCACGTGTACCCTAGGGGTACGGGGGCGCGCGCACACACGTGAGCACGTGTGCTACTCCGGAAAGAGGCGCACACACACGGGTATTACGTGTGCTGTCAGCACCGACGGCTGACACCGTTAGAATGCAAGCCGACCTGCCCTACAGTAGTCCACTACAGTACCTCAGTACTGTAGTGCTATGACAGATCGTTTGTATAATAAATATGAGCGGACAGACGGCGGAGGGGGACGACAAGCACGGACTTGTCAAGGAACCTCCGCCTGGGTCCGGCCCGCTTATTCTAACCCAACTTCCGTTAGTTACCTTAGAACGTCACTCCGTGTGGGTTGAGGACGCGCGCAGCGCGCCCACGAGCCAGATTCGCCTCCGCCCGTCGGTACTGGATCATCACCCAGTACCTCTCCGGGGCGTCGAGGCGTCGAACCGCTTGCGCGTGCGCGTGTCCTCCAGTGTAGAAACAATGACAAATGGAAACAGAATCGATGACCCACTCTCCAAATCTGCGGCGATTGGGACGTATCCCTCGTACCCCAGAACATTATGCAGTATTGCTCACGATGCAGTCTTGCGATGGAGACTGGATTCTTCGAAACCACTGAGCTTTCTCGAAGCATCAGAATGCAGCGAGCACAATGAGTGGCAATTGGCAATGGTAGGTGAACTGGATTCAATCCAGTAGAAATAAACCTGGACACTTGTGCCAAAACTCGCCCATATAGAGCCAATAATCCCTCGTTGGGTTTATGCTAAGAAACGGGATGCAACCGGATCACTTACACGGTGCAAAGCTAGACCTGTGGCCGAGGGCCACTCGCAAAAGCGCGGCATCGACTACGACGAAATGTTCTATCCTATGTCCAAATACACGACTCTGTGGTTTTTTGGCATGAGCAGCCGATGAAAAGCTCAAACTATTACAGCTTGACGTAAATCTGTAGTATAACCCCCCCTGGGGCTTTTTAGTTAGATTAGATCAACAACGGATCTAGTGCTGTAGAGCCCGATGCTCTACAGTACCACCGCGCGTGGCCACGTGTACCCCTCGGGTACAGGGCCCAGGCGTGGCACGTGTACACGTGTACGTGCAGGACCAAAGAGCGCGCACACCCGTGTACTGTCAGCCCCGATGGGTGACAGTATTACAGTGTCGACCGACCGCTACAGTACGTCGCTACAGTACATCGGTACTGTATTACTATGATAGGTTATTATGTACATTAAATATGGAGCGGACCGGCGGCGGTGGACGAGGACAAGCACAGACTTGTCACCCACCGACCGTCAAGGTCCGACTTCCCGCTTATTCTAAGGTAGCGCTCGCTAACTACCTTAGAGCGGCGCCGAGCGCGGGTTGAGGACGCGCGCGGTACGCCCACGAGCCGGCTACGCCTCCGCCCGTCGGTACTGGATCGTCACCCAGTACCGCGCCGGGGCGTCGAGGCGTCGAACCGCTCGCGCGTACCGGCCTCCTCCCCGTTCCCGCTCTACCACGCTACCCGGGCCCGCTGCCCGGTGCCGTTAGCTGGTGTCCCGCTTCACCCCCGTCTTCCCGATCGGACGGGGTCTCGGTCGAGCTGTGCATACACCCCTATCGCTGGGGGTGTTTATGCTACATTGGGCTGAGCTCGGCCCCGTGTACACGTATTACGGAAGGTATTTACGTGATCCTCGACACGGCCTTTGGGTAGTCTTCCTCACAGAGTGGTGTACCAAAGTGGCAGTGACCCTCCTGTGGGAGACCTACGACTGCTGGGGGTTGTAGTACTTGCCTCCCCAGCTCATCAGCCTCATGCGACGCCTCGATTATTCGGTTCCCCTAGGCGGTGCTGATGCAGACACCGAACTGCATTCTCTCCTCAATAAAATAGAGGAGGTCGATTGGGACTTGATACCGCGTCAAAATTCCTCTCGTTCCTTCGTCCGGCAACGCCCCTCCTTCTCTCCTGGTCGTGCTCATCGTGGTGCGGAGGACTACGCTTGGTTTAACCCCTGGACGGGATGGCAATGTTCTTGCGACGAGGCGCGTCTGAGTCGGCAGTATGGGAGTCAGACGCCCGTTCCGGTTGAATTGCCCGTCTTCTTTGCGGATCCCCGCGAGCGCGACCTCTGTCCCCGGGAGCCTTTGCGTTCTCGGCCTGTGCTACCGGTCTCACCGACTTCACTTCCTGTCGATCCGGCCGACCCCACTCTTCCCATGAATGCTTCGATAAGGGCGACGAGAGCCCCTGAGTGTGAGGAGGTCAAATCCCCTTTGCGGTCCCATTCACCTCCAGTGGCCAGGTGTCAACCTCTATCAGAGACGAGAGAGGTCCCCTCGTCAGCTAGCCGGACTGAAAGTCTGTCCGTGCGCGCAGCCCCAGAAAGGAAGGGAAATTCTTTGTCCCTTACCCCCTCGGCTCCTCCTGCACCGTCTTCCCCTGTGCACGTCCCGGCTCGTCCCCCTCCTCCTGCGGCTGTTCCAGTTGCCGCCCCCTTGTCACCAATCGTCCACGCAGTCCAATCGACCAGGGGAGGTTCGACCTCCCCGTCCTCTCCAGAGGTTATCAAAAAGAATGACGGTGACGCCAGCGTCTATCGCACATTGCTCCGTGCTCACGGAATAAACGAGGGGGCTCTTCGAGGAGCGTCCCTCGTTGACCTGCGCTTACTGGCCCAGCTTGTCGCCTCACTTCCGAAGGAAAAATTCTTGGGTGAATCGTCCCATTGACCTATTGCCGATGGTAGCGTCCTGGCGATCCATGTTTTTATCATTGTCCTCTGAGAGTGTCGTCTCATCATGGACACTTCCCTTCGTTCCACCGAAAATAAATTGCATTTCCTTCTCCTATCAACTTCCTCCTCTTGTCGCATTTTTCTTCTCCTTATCCAACACGTACGTCATCCTTCTCCTCATTTTCCTTTTCCTCCTCATTTTCCTTTTCCTCCTCTTATTTGTTGCTTTCTTGATGCGCCCCCGTCACTGCGGTCGCACCCTCTTCGTCCCCCCTTTTTTCTCCTCTTTTCCCCAGTACCTTCTCTTTAATTTTCCTTCAATTTTCGTCCTCTTCCTCCTGGTTCGCGCCGAGTCGAGTACTCCGGGGTACCGACTTCTTCATCCCTTTCCCCCATGCCACACTATCGCAGCATCCTCAACTGTAGTGCAATGTGCCTGTCAGGCCGGAACCAGGGTCCAACGGTCCAGCGACAACACAAGCAACAAACAACAACCAACAAGAGTTGCCGACGGCACAGCCCTACGGAGTGTCCGATTCTCCCTTTCCCTTTAAGTGGGTTTGCGGCCCACAGTAGCTCAAGTCCCTGATAGGGAGGGGGGCAAAAGGAAGAGGCCCGCCCCGGGACGAATGGTGGTAGAGTCTTGTACAGGCAGTTGCTCGGCGAGTTCGGGGCGGTGATTAGGAAGCCGGGCCCAATGGGTCGTAAATCCAATGCTCGCGGAGCACCTGTTACACCTTATACCCTTGATAAGGTCTTCGACGGGGGCGTCGCAACGCAGCCCGTCGGGAATTAGCAAACACGTAGCAGCGCTACACCTCCGTACTGCCCGATGGCAAAGTACCGACACCGGAACGGTCGCAACCTGTATCCGATGGAACCAACACTGTCCTGTATACACAACAGGACCTTCGAGGGAGACGTCGTCGCAACGGCCTCCGTCGGTAGACGTAAACAAGTAGCAGCGCTACACCCACGTGTCGCCCGATGGCCAAGACACCTACACCGGTCCGGTCGCAACCAAAGCCGATGGCACCAACAACAAACAAAAGAACCAACAAAAGAGCCCGATGACTCCAGTCGTCACAATGCGGATCGCAATCAGGCACTGTGGAACCAACACAAGATAAGGGAATAGAAATAGAGATAGAAATAGAAAAGTACAGGTGAAATAAAGGAAAAGGAAAAGGGAACCCCCGAGCGCAAAGGATAACGTAATCTGTGGCAAAAGGGAGCGTCTTGGGAAAGACGGACTTCGACCAAGGCGATATTCAACTCTGGCAACTCGGGTTACCTTTACTCACTTGGTCGCCAGAGGGCTAAGGTATATATCGCCCCGCCGGAGCCACTACAGTAGCTCGCGGCGCTAGATCCTAGATCTAATCTAGTGTCAGCAAAATTAATGACAACTAATTAACTAAATAAAATAAAATAATTAAAAATTAAAACTGTGCAGTTATTCACACGTGTGTCCCCCAACCCGGACTACTTTCATATCCAATTATTTTCCTTTCTTTTCACCCCCCTTTTCATGTGCGTATTGCACTACATCAACGGGCCGCGATCCTGATTACCTCTCCCCATTTTGTCTACGCGAGACCTCGTCGAGTCGAGTCTCCCAATTAGCAGGCGACCGCGAGACTTCTCTGTTGCGCGTTCTCCTGACTCTCTTTCGTCGTGCGTTGTCCCTTACCCTCAGTACTTCATCATTGTTATTGTATCGTGCTGCGAGCTCGGCTTTCTCTCGGGGAACGCCACTCTTCCTATTGTCCGTCCATCTTTTCCCCTCCTGGCGCCTTTCATAACGTGTTAGCGCAGGCTGTGTAACAACGCTCTTCGAAGGACGTCAGCGCCTCCATGACTTGTCCTCAATTTCGAACGACCCACAACTGGGGTATCCCAATTTGGAATCCTATAAGGATCTCATCCTAAAGCGCGGCGGGGTATTCATCCACGTAGTCGCTTCCCGCTTTTCCTTAGTCTGCGACCGCCTCTTACTTGGCATCTGCAAATAACAATCTGAAATACTCGGCGAGCATTGGACTCATTCGTGTAGTGCAATACGCACCTGAAAAGGGGGGTGAAAAGAAAGGAAAATATTTGGATATGAAAAGTAGTCCGGGTTGGGGGACACACGTGTGAATAATTGCACAGTTTTAATTTTTAATTATTTTATTTTATTTAGTTAATTAGTTGGCATTAATTTTGCTGACACTAGATTAGATCTAGGATCTAGCGCCGCGAGCTACTGTAGTGGCTCCGGCGGGGCGATATATACCTTAGCCCTCTGACCACCAAGTCAGTAATGGTAACCCGAGTTGCCAGAGTTGAATATCGCCTTGGTCGAAGTCCGTCTTTCCCAAGACGCTCCCTTTTACCACAGATTACGTTATCCTTTGCGCTCCGGGGTTCCCCTTTCTTTTTCCTTTATTTCCCTATTCTGTTCTATCTCTACCTCTATTTTTCCCTTAATTGTGTTGGTTCCACTGGAGTTGGTTGCGACCGTTCCGGTGTAGGTGTTTTAGCCATCGGGCAGCACGTTGTGTAGCGCTGCTACTGTTTCAAGTTCCGTCGGAAGGCTGTTGCAACGACGCCTCCGTCGAAGGTCTTACTGTATAAGACAGAGTTGGTACCGCCTACCGCGATCGCGATCGCGCCGGTGACGGTGTTTTTAGCCATCGGGCAACACGTCGGTAGTAGCGTTGCTACACGGTTACGATCCCGTCGGGTAGTGCTGAACAAGCCCCCGTCGAAGACCTTGAATTACACACAAGGTGCGGAAGACGCTCGTCGAGCATTGGCCTTACAACCCAGCGAACCGCGGTTACATCCTCGTAGACAAGCCCAACCCGCACTCGTCGAGCGCTCAAGTCTTCACAAGTCTCCACCACCATCATCCTCCCGGGCCGGGCATCTTTCCTTAACCCCCCCCCGTCGGAGTTGAGCTACCGTGGGCTGCAAGCCCACACAAGGGGAAAGGGAGTCTCGAACGCTCCGTAGCGCGTGCCATCGGCAGTGGTTGTTGCTGTTGTTGTTTTTCTTCTTTTTGTTTGACCGTCGGACTGTGTTCGCGGCCTGCCAGGCACATTGCACTACAAAAGTGGTCTCCCGACCTAGAATTGTGTCGACGACAGCCTCGGTCTGGTGTTGGACTACCAAAGTGGTCTGGGTAACGGAGTCTCTTTTTTATTTTTGTTTGTAACCTTTTTTTGTAGGTTCGCTCGTACGAGCGATGTCGACAAGCGCACCCGGGGACGTCGGTCCCGGGGCGAGTAGGAGTGGATCGGCAAGGGCGTCGAGGATCCCGCGAGGTCCTCGCACCCGAAGCCAGGCCAATACGGCCACGGATCCCGAAGGTCAAGAATCCACGACGGGGATTGAAGCCGACAAGGATAACCTATCCTACAGGTTCGAGAAGATGGGCGAGGAAATTCGCCAAGAGATGACGAAAAATCTCGAGGCTGAATTAGCCCTCGTCCGGAAGCAACTGGAGTTGCAAGCATCCGAGTTCCACACCGTTTTAGGAGAGCTATCGGCTCGAGTGGATCTCGTCGAGAAGGAGCGAGGTGAGGCGACCGATGGTCTGGAGCCGGAGGTCCTAGCTTCGCTGAAAATTTCAGTCAAGGACGCAAGGCGCGACGCGAATCAAGCTTTGGAGTCCTTAGGCAAATTTAGAAGCAGTATCGACGACAGGTTCGACCGCGCCGCTCATCGTCTCAAGGACCTTGAATAGGTCGCCGGGCAAGAGCCGCTCCCAACGGGTCGAGAAGGCGACCGTCGATGGAAGAAGGACAAGGCCGCGGTGCAGCGGAGTTCCAAGTCGAAGACTTCGAAGAAGATTCTGCGACGCCGGAACAAGAGTCACTGTAGTGACGAGCCGGAGAACCAAGACTCAATGGCCGAGTCGAATGGCCTTTCCGAAGATGGTGACGACGGTTCGTCGAACCATGCCAGCGATTCCGAACATCGTTCAGAGGAAGGAAAAGGAATTTCGCAGGGCAAAAAAATTACCTCCAGACGGGGCAGGATCACTTCGTCCGCCTCGCGGAGAGACAAGGACGCTGAGCCAGAGGACGTCGCAACGCGACGCGGGCCGCGATGGGAGGAGTTGGAGGAGCTGAATCCGACCAACTACCTCTTCAAGAAATTACTTTCGTACCGAACGTACCGCTTGCGGAACCCGCAGACCTATTTGTCAAGTTCCCGGCGGACCGCCGTGCGAAAAATCAGGAGAGATATTCCGCCTAAGGTGAAGAAGGACAACACGTTCACAGGTGAGGACGGGGTCCTTGTGTTGGATTTTTTGGCAAAATTAGTTCAAGAGTTTGATACTCAAGAAATGAACGAGGGGCAAGCGATCCGCTTTTTGCCCGAATTTCTAAGCGGCATCGCCTTGAGACAGTACACTTCGGTGTCTCAGACGGCCGGGTCCCATCACGGAAAGGTGTCCGTTTGGCCAGAGGCCGTGCAGTGGTTGTTGAGGAGTTTTGCAACCGACGAGGCGATCCGTCAAGCCGTGCTCGCATTGCGAGAAGTACAGCAAAGACCGTCTGAGGACGAGATGGAATTTTATATCCGTCTGACGGACGCGAGCAATCGATGTGGGAACGTATATTCGATGGAAGAACAAATGACTATGTTTATTGAAGGACTCGATTCGAGTATCAAGCCGGTGGTATCTCAATACCGACAAGAAAATCGGGACGTTTCGTTTTTGAGACTAGTTAATTACGCGAAGGCGCATGGCTCGGCGAGCCGCGCTAAGGACAAGAAGACCAAGAAGGTCACGATTCAGACGCCGTCGACGTTCCGGGCGGGTAAAAAGCCGAGGGCTTCTTATCCCGGTTGTAAAAGTCACGCCGCCTTCCACTTAGCGGAGTCAATCTCCGCGTCAGATGAGCGCGGTGCGCACGGAAGCAGCGAAAATCATTATGAAGGAGCATTGGTAGCCGAAGGCGAGTTTATTGAGCCATCGGAGGGCTACGGACACGAGGACTACGGGGCAAGCGAGTCGTCAACTTTACCGACGCCCACATACACGACGGAGTCGTTTTCAGAGCCCACGGATCCCGTGAGGATGTTTCGGGGGCGCGGCCACACGCCGGCGCCGCACATTCCGATGGAAGACGTTTTGAAGGCCAGGCTGGATGGGAAGGCCGCAACATCAAGGAAGGCCGCCGGCCAGTGGAGGACCTAGGCCGCAATATCCCGTCAAGACGCACGGACTGGTGTGCTATCATTGTTACGAAAAGGGACACGCCGCGCCAACGTGCATTCCTTCCCTCCGGGAAATGCACCGAGTTTTGGAAAATTATGAGGCGTTGTCTCCGATGGAGAGTTTAGGGATACCATCGACGAGTTATCTGAAGGTCAAGAATTGGTTCGATTCGCAGACGGCGAGCACGCCGAGTGCTCCAACGCCGAGGCCGAACCAACCCTTCAGAGGGCCCGCCGCGGGCCCGCGTCGTCGGACGTGAGAAGGAACCCGCAGCGGCAGGAAAACTAGAGAAGGGAATCTGGCATGAGTTGCGAGAGGCACAGGGTCGACGTACTGTGCTCGGGGCTCGGCCCCGTTCCCCGTCTCTAAGGGAAAATCAGGCTCCGATGAGGAGGTTGTTGGATTGGTGGATAAGCCCAAAGGGCCAGCCCAAGTCAAGAAAATTTTGAGCCGAGCCCGAGATCATCCGCTGGAAGAAGTTCGGAGACCCTGGTACAGGGTTAAGCGAAGGGAGTGTCCCGAGAAGATTTTGGTTCTTGCGCGAAAAAACTACAAAGTTTACGCGGACATTGGACCAACAGTCGGATTGATGAGCCGGGTGTTGTCTGTATTAGACACCGGCGCGGGACCAAACCTTGTGCGAAAATCGGAACTCCCGGCTGGAATGGAATCTATAGTGTCCTACGGACCGACCCAAGACATTGGCGACGCGAACAACAGGCCACTCCAGACTCTCGGAACCATCAAGATGCCCGTGAGACTCGGACGATTTGTGGCTGCTGCCGAATTTATTGTGTGCAAAAAGCTCGCGGTTCCGCTGATTCTAGGAGCGGAATATTGCGATAGGTTCGTGAAGGCTATCTACCCACGGAAAAGGACAGTTGAGTTGGCGGATTTCTCGGAGGTTCCGATCGTAAGGCGATTCTCGGCGAGAAAATCGAAGAAGCATCTGGTCCCCGGAGAGGGCGAAACTGATGCAAAAGGGGAGCGAGTTTCCCCAGGGTGAAGGTGGCAAGAGCCACGACCATTGAGCCACGGACGCAGCACGTAGTCTAATGTACCTCGGAGAGGACGGGCTTGGTCGTCGTTCAACCCTACGCACCCCTATACGACAAGCACGGACTGGTAAGCACCAACGGTGTAGTTCAGGTTGAGCCTGACATACCTTTTAGATTGCTTGTTGCGAATTTTAGGAATTACCCTGTCAGGGTTCAAAAAGGCCAAGTGGTGGCGGAACTACTACCGCACCCGAGGGCCGTATTCAAGAGCAATACCACCATTGGTGAGGTACTTGGATTTCAAGAAAGGGATGAGGAAAAATTTACTAATTCTACCCCGCCGCCTACGGGCGAGAGAAGATGCGAACCGTTGGAACAAGATCGCGAGGACCAGCAAGGAGAACGGGAGGAAGGGCTCTCCGCGACGGCAACTACGAAGCCGGAGCGGCGGATTGGGCCTCCCCCGCCCGACGTGGAGGAGCTCGACCTGAGCCACGTGCCGGACCGGCTGCGCGAAAGATTCCGCCGGATGTTAAAAATATATTCCCGCATGTGGGATGGGACCCTTGGTGATATCAAGACCACGGTCCACCGGATTGAACTGGCCCCGGATACAAGGCCAATTGCACAAGCTCCCTACCGAGCCGGTCCAAAGGCTCGGGAGGTCGAGGACGCAGAAGTACAGAAGATGTTAGAAGCAGGAGTCATCGAACCGGCGCAGTCAGAATGGGCGTCGCCCGTTTTATTAGTGCCGAAGCCGGACGGATCGATGCGCTTTTGTGTAGACTATCGCAGGTTAAACGCGGTAACGGTAAAGGACACGTACCCTTTCCCGCGCATGGATGAGTGTCTGGACTCGCTTGGAGACACCAAGGTCTTTTCCGCGTTGGACGCGATATCAGGGTATTGGCAGATGCCTATTCCGGAAGCGGACCGCGACAAGACAGCATTTTCGTGCCACTCAGGTCTCTACCGTTTTTCAAGAATGCCCTTCGTGCTTACCAACGCGCCAGCGACGTTCCAGAGAGCAATGGATATCCTGCTCTCTCCGTTCCGTTGGAAATGCTGCCTGGTATATCAAGATGATATCATCACCTTCAGCAAATCCTGGGAGAAGCACGTCGTCCACGTTGACGAAATACTGTCTGTATTGGAGAAGGCAGGTGTGAAGCTCAAGCTTCGCAAGTGCGAAATTTTCGTCGAAAAGATCAAGTACCTGGGCCATGTCGTTCGGCTAGGTACATTGGAGGTAGATGCCGCTCGCATCGCGGCGTTGGAACAAGTGAGGTACCCTCAAACGCAGACTCAGCTCAGAAGCTTCTTGGGACTTTGTAATGTCTACCGCAGGTTTGTCCCACATTACGCGAAAATCGCGCATCCGCTCAATCAACTATTGAAGAAAGGACAACCGGTCCAGTTGGAACGATTCGACGAACCGTGCGAAACAGCTTGTCATAAGCTCAAGGACGCCATCTTGGCACCGCCGGTGTTGACGCTGCCGAAGAAGGACCTACCCTACTCGGTAGATACCGATGCAAGCGACTATCAAATCGGCGCTGCATTATTTCAAACGCATCCGGATGCCCAACGTAAACCCATCGGGTTCTTTTCAAGAACGTTATCCGCAGCCGAGAGAAACTACTCTGTATCAGAAAAAGAATTTCTAGCGGTAATTTGGGTTGTACATACTTTAAGACCATATCTATATGGCGAGCACTTCATTGTGCATACCGACCATGTCTCATTGAGGTGGTTGATGAACGTAACCGACCCCAGCGGGAGATTAATCCGATGGAGGCTCCGCCTCTCGGAATTTGATTTCGAAATCAAGTACAAGAAGGGCAAGGCTAACAGCCAAGCTGATGCCCTGTCAAGATTACGGACCGCAGGAGAAACCGTCGACGAAATCGACGACGAAATCGCATGCTTTATGGCCAAACCGGCCGAGGGTACAATGGAGGACGAGGACAGTTTTGACGCGTTAGACGACATCTTCGCTCTTGAGGGGGGGGGGACCGCCCCTGAGCGCCTCGATCAATTCCAAGCTGTCACTCCGGAGGAGCTCATTCGCGAGCAAGCCGTCGACCCCTTCTGCAACCGCATCAAGGAAAAAATGGACGCCGGAAAGGTGAGAACGTTCAGCATGGAGACCGAAGAACTCGAAGGAACTCTATGCCGTACCGCGGCGGAGTTTGTACAAGTGGTGATACCACAATCGTTAAGGGACCGCGTCCTAGGGTTAAGCCATTACGCAAAATTGGCAGGCCACCCGGGAGGCAGGAAACTTTACAAGACATTGAGAAGATATTTTTAGTGGCCTACGATGGCCCTAGACTGCTATGCAGTCGCGTAGAATTGCGCCGCATGTGCGCGGGAAAGGGTGAAGTTAAGAAGAAACCCGAAGGAAATGAAGCTGTTCACGCCCAAAGCTCCGCTGGAGTTTGTCGCCATCGACATCCTCGGCGAGCTAATTACAACTAAACGAGGAAATCGGTATATTCTCGTGATCAGCGATGGATACTCGAAACTGGTACGAACCGTACCGTTGAAGAAGATGTCAGCTGCACACATCGCACAAGCCTTCGATCACCATTGGGTATTCGCGTACGGACCGCCGGTCAAGCTGCTGTCCGACAATGGAACACAGTTCACGGCCCGGTTCTTCGAGAATGTCTGCCGAATTCTCGGCATACGCAATGTATTCACGACTACATACCACCCGCAAGCCAACGGCCAAGTTGAGAGGTTTAACCGCACACTGACTTCCGCGTTGCGAAAATACGTTGGAGAGCATCCCAAGGACTGGGACCTATTTAGCGACGCTGTGACGTTCGCATACAACACGCAAGTTCATCGAACTACGAACATTGCGCCCTTCGAACTGGTGTTAGCTCGGGCGCCGAGAAGCATGGCGTTACAAGCGCAGCCAACTTTGGAGAACTTCAGCTCGTCACGAGCATACTACCTGAAATGGCAGTCGTGGTTGGAGAGCCTAATGTGAGGCGCCGATAGGAGTTTGCGTAAGGAGCAAGCCCGGTATAAGCGAAATTTCGACGCCGGACTTCGCAAACCGCAATATGAGATCCCGCCGGGGTCCTTCGTGTTTCTCCGGAAGGGGCAGGGCACGGCTAGCGAGCCGAAACACAAGCTGGCACAAGTCGCCACAGGACCTTATCAGGTCCGAAGATCGGATCAACATACGGTAGTCATTGCCATTGGCGATCAGGAGGAACGCGTATCGCGAGACAGGGTGGAATTAGCCCCAAGCCCGATGGACTATGCGCCGATAACTGGCCTACTTCAAGCGCTACAGTTCCTGGGAGAGCCGGAGCTAAACGAAGAAGGAGAGGTAATGGAGGACGAGGAACGTGCTCACACCCGTGCGCCTAGGACGGACCAGGATAATTTAGTTGGTCGAACGCCGACAGCGGAGACCCCTCCAGACCTACGCGAGTTCGGAAAGCCCAGAGAAGAGGATGAGTTGGAAGATCTTCGGAAGGGGGAAGGACAGTTGGACACGCAGGAAGAAGGAGCCGAGAGTCAGGAGTATGTGATCGACGAGATCGTGGACCACGGCTACGACGAGGAGAAATTAATTCTCAAAGTGAGGTGGTATGGGTATACCATCGAGAACGCAACGTGGGAACCTATTGAGCAGATCCCCCGCAGCGCGGTAGTCACATATTTCCAAAGGAAAAGGCTGCCCTTACCCATGCAAGCGTCGCACGCACAACCGGGATAGCCATCGTAAATAGAACGAGTAGGTTAGAGACAACAGAGAGGTCAGAACTTTGAAGAAGGAACGCATCTACGAGTTTCGCAAATAAGGAGTTTGAAGGAATGGAGAGCAAGGCAGAGATGCGAGACTGTATCCTTGGATGAGGCATTGAGCCTCTCGGAAAACACCCACGCCTCATCACGGTACGCACGAGAAGTGACGTTTCGAACGGACGGTCCGCCCGCGTGGGGGAGGATGACATCAAAAAAATATATACATATAAATGCGTGTCGACAACAAACCGCTGAACAGGCGACGCAATTGAGAAATCGATTCCAGCCATGCTGTGAAATTATAATCAAAAAGCAGGAAAAATTACTACAGCTGTAGTACGCACGTGAAGTGGTGATCGTTTGCCACAGTCGGCGACATAACTATTCTAAGTCGCCCCGCAGCTAAGTCCCACCCGACCCCACACGAAGCCGACCGTCACACTCACTGTTAACACACTGCCCATGCTCGACGAGAACGAAGACCCGTCCAGAGGGACCACCCTCAGAAGAACGCAGATACGAATTCACCCCGCGGTGATCGACGTCGACACTCACAACCGGTCCTATTTTTCCAGAACGATCTACGTAGCACTTACCCATCATGATTTCTCTTCAACTCTGTCGTTTCTTTGTTTCTTTATTTTATTTTATTTTCCTCTTTTCTGTTTTGTTATTGTTCTGTTTTAGTTATTTTTATTTTTTGTGTTGTCAAGGAGACGACCCCGCACTGCGGGGGTCGATCAGAAGAACCTACAAGGACACTTCCGAAGGAAGCGAAGACAGGGGTAATCAGCGAGGAAGGGGAACGTCGACGACGCGGCGGGGTGGAGCGCGAAGAGCAAGGCTCGTACGGTGGTGATGAGATTCAGCAAGATCTTGTCACAGTTGCGAAATGGATTGAAACCCAAGGGATAATCTCAGGGGAGAGTAACGACATCTTACAATGTGGGAACGCAACCGACGGCAGCTTGCTAAATACTGCTGAGAGCCGTGAACCTGTTCCCGGCAATACGAACGAAGGAACTATGAGGGAAGACAACGTGGCTGTCGTGTGCACCGAATCGATGCCAGGTAATAATGACGTCGTCTGTATTGAACTGTACCAAGGGAATTTTCCTACAGTCTTTAATGAAGTCTCATCGAGAGTTATTCCAGCTTCGCATAGTCGTCGCGACCGGGGAAGGCCTATTCTACCAAGGGCGTCGAGCACTCCAAACATAGCCTTTATGAGGCACAAGTTGAGGGAACTGCAGCGTATGGGTTTAGATAAGTCCGTGAAACCCCCCTTCCCCGGGAAAAACGACGGCACATTCTTTTGGGACGCGCATGGAGGACGGAGCCAGACTGGCGACCGGGTTACCGGCCAATCGAAGGAGAAGATGTGGAAAAGAGGCTGTTAATGTGCTCGTGCACACGAGCGAGGCGAGTCGAGAGGAAGGGGATGATGCGACATGCGACAATGTCGTGGGGGAGATATTAGAAGCATGATGGAAATTGTCGCTTGCCCTGCTCATGGTCGGAACAAGGAAAGGGAGCAGAAAGAACGTACCTCGCAAGGATGAAGGAACGTGACACGATTCACGGGGAGAGTCCGAAGGACGAATATTTGCCGTCGGGCGGGACCTCAAATGAGCCACTAGATACTCTAGAGGTGATTTGGGAAAATTCCACTCCGGGATACCTCCGAGTTCACCTCAACATCACATCGTGAAGAAATACGAGCGCTGCACAGCCAAATTGGGACACAGGACATCATTTGGAATTTTTGTCAAAAATTGAGGAAAAGATATTGCTGATCGGACGTGCGAGATGAGGGGATATTCGGACGACAAGTGCAAGTTTATGCCAATACCACCCCCCCGCCGCATTTCTTCCCACCGAGTACGCGAACTGCACGACCCGTGTTATTGTTGTTGCAGAAGAAAGAGTGAAGGTCGGGCTAGTTATTCTGGTGTGCGGACGGAACATGTCGTCGACGACGAAAACGCCGCGACCAAGACTCGGAGCACACGGGAAGTCGTCTCGCAGATTGCGAACCGCGACCCACCGAGAGGATCACCATGTACGCCGCGCACCAGCAAATTTTGCCCAGGTGAGGCAATTCGAACACGTCCAATCCTCTATCAGGAAGCATGAAAAGGACAACGGGGAACGTCGCACCTTCCAAAATACGCACGTTGAAATGACGACACCGATCAGATGGGACGAGTCCTTGTGGACTCGACACCCGCATTCGCTGCGTCACAGCAGCCGCAAAGAAACATATATGTATTCCTCCTACACGCGATCGCCTGTAGAGTTCGGTATACACCGGTTTGACCCCAGACTGTACATTCAAAGGCAGGAAAGGGCAGGGCGTTATAGGGAAATTATTTATGATTTACCCACGGACTAATGAGACGCACAAGACGGCCGTACGTCACTACAAGTGCGCCTGTCAGGGGGATCCTTGTGGTAAGCTTGACAAGTGTACCGAAGTGACGCGGGGTAGTTTGTGAAAATCACATTGGAGCAACAATTATGATCGGGCAAACTCGCACCGAGCTCCTCGGGCGGCGACGCGCAAGTGCAAAGGTGTGCTCGATTTTTTTTGTAGGTTGTTCTTCCCCGATATTGGCCTCTGCGAGGTGTGGAAATTGAAACTTTCTGTTTTTTTCAAGAAGCAAGGAGTTTCTGGTCCGTGTTTGAACCAGGTCGAGGATTGAAGTGGTGGAGGAAGAAGATCCAGGTACCGAGGGACCGAAGGAGTTGGTGTACGGCTACTACCTGAAAACTGAAGCACGAACTGAGAGGGAGCTACGGAATCCTTCAATGGGAGAAGATGTTGAATGACGTTGTGTATATACGCACAGGGCATTAGACCAGGGACGGGTCGACACAGTTCACCGGTCTAGTGATTCATGAGGAGTCAGGACCCCTGCTATGGAATTCGTTGGTGCTGTCAACACGGATGTAAATAGGCTGAGAAGCAGCGGTGGTAGGTGGTCTTGATGAAGTTTTCGAGGATGCCGGATGTGCGAGAAAAGAGGAGGTAAGTGAGGAATTTGAAGAGGTAAAAAGGAAGAGACAAAAAGAGGAGGTAAACCACAAAAGAGGAGGAAAGGTAAAATTGGAAATGCAAAAGAGGAGGAAGTTGGTGAAAAGAAGGGTACGACCGCAGTGACGGTAAGCAGAGAAAAAAAGAGGAGGAAGTGGGAAATAACAGGGGATTTGCAGGTGGGTTCTTTTTATCGCCCAAAGGTCGTACGATGAAGTCGCTAGTCGACTATGATGCGGGCAGGATGGGAAAAGAAGGACAAGTCGCAAGGAAGTGCTGCGGCCGCCGTCTCAACGTGACTATGCCCCAAGGGATTTTCCCTTTGGAAGGGAGGTGACAAGCCGAGCTAGAACTCGCAAGTCGTCTAGGGACGCCCCCTGGAGAGCTTCTCCCTCCACACCATGAGCCATGAGAAGGCGATGGTAAACAGCGGCAGCAGAGGTATTTTCTTTGGGAATTGTGGATGATGGAGGGACCGAGGTAGGGGCGAGGAGCGGACCCTCAGGTGAAGGGGAAGCCGGACGTGGGGTCGGATCCCTGGCCGACGGTGGTGCTTCCCGGATTGAAATGGTTCCCGTCGAGCAGCTCGCAGGAGGAAGCTCGACGCGCGGAGGAGCCTGAGGGCGAGTCAAGCCCACGGGTGCCGTAAATGAAGGCAATGGCAAGGTTGGGGCGGGTGTGACGAGCTGTCCCTCGCGTGAAGGGGAAGCAGGAAGTGAGGTTGGATTCACGTCGGAGGAAGACACGACTCGAAGCGACAAGGTTTCCGCCGAGCTCGTGGGAGGAAGTACGGCGCACACAGGGGCCTCAGACGCAGATGGACGGACCGGTGCAGGGAGAGGGGAACTTGGGGCCGAAGGTCGAAAGCACATCTCAGGCTCTCGAGGATCCGCGTTCACAACAGTGACTGCGTTGGGGATTGGTGGTTGATTTCCGAAACGGCGGCTCATCTGGGCCTCCCAGGCAGAACAGAGGGAGGAGGACCAGGGGTTGATCCACACGAAGTCGCCGGCAGCTGGATGATTTCTACCAGGGGAAAAAGAGGGTCGCTGGCGTGAAAAGGACCGAGACGAATTTTGTGGAGGAACGCAATCCCACGCTACGGTCTCAATCATTTCGAGGAGGGCGTGCACTTCACGGTCCACATCGGACCCGCCAAGGGGGACAGAAAAATCGAGGAGACGCATCTGTTCGCGGAGTTTCGAAGGGAGGTGCCACAGGCGCCAACAGTCGAAAACTTCCCACAGGAGGGTGGCGGCGACTTTCACGCACCACTCCGTGAGAAACACAGTCCACAGCCCGTGCTGCGGATTGCGTAAATGACTGCCGTAATATGTCAGGATGGGTCCTAACTCAGCCCAGAAACCCTGACATACCTCGTATGGACTCCACCAGGACGGGGTTCGTTGGTATCGATTGGTGTAGTGCTGTCTGGAAATTTCACGGGCCTCAATCATCTGGTACGCCACGAAGTACCCAGTGTCGGATCGGACCCGACGTTCAAAGCGTACAGTATTTTGGAAAAAGGAAATACCTCCGCGCTTCGTATGGCGAAAGTTTGTGGGAAGAGTGGCTTGGGTCCAAAACATGGCGTCGGTCGTGACGGTGCGTCGGTTGCGCCACAGTCGGTCCGCGTCGGACACGGGGTCACCGTAGGTGCAGTCGATGAGGTTGTCGAGGTAGAGTCGTTCCCCCTCCGTACGACATTGCCAAGTGTCGCAGTGGTAACATGAAGGTATGAGGGCATCGGCCATAGGAATCTCGATCCGAGTGAGCACAGCGTCCATGAAGCGCAGGGATAAGGAAGAGCGACCGCGCGGGGAGGAGTGACGTAGGATGGAGTTGGGTATAGCGATGCGGGCGCGCCAGTCAAAGGTGTGAATGGCCTGCAAAGGGAGGTTACCGGGCAACATGCCGGCATCATCGGCGAAATTATTTTTGATGCCGTCGAGGTCGCGGACGCCCACAGAGGAGAACCATTGAGCAGAAGCAAACAGGGCTGCGTTATCACGCATGGTTTTGTTCTGCAGCTCTTTGAGCGAATGATGACGGCGGGCTACCCAAGACAAATGGTAGCCCGGATGGAAGGCCGGCTCGGTAGGGTTGGTAACAGGGGGTACACGGGGTATAGAAGGAAGACCCCGGGGCACTTCGGACTTGCGAGGAAAGCCCACACCCAGACGTCTACTGGTGGCACTATCATCCGAGTGTTCCGACGAAGAAGGAAGCATGGTATTTTCGTCTTACCCTTGCTAGAACGCCGCGCAGAGTGATTGACGATTGGGAAACAAGGTCAGCAGCGGCAGGAGATTATACGATGGCTGGGCGTTGCGCAAGGGCGCTCAGAAGGGGGATATGTAGTGCAATACGCACCTGAAAAAGGGGGTGAAAAGAAAGGAAAATATTTGGATATGAAAAGTAGTCCGGGTTGGGACACACACGTGTGAATAATTGCATAGTTTTAATTTTTAATTATTTTATTTTATTTAGTTAATTAGTTGGCATTAATTTGCTGACACTAGATTAGATCTAGGATCTAGCGCCGCGAGCTACTGTGGTGGCTCCGGCGGGGCGATATATACCTTAGCCCTCTGACGACCAAGTCAGTAAAGGTAACCCGAGTTGCCGGAGTTGAATGTCGCCTTGGTCGAAGTACGTCTCTACCAAGACGCTCCCTTTTACCTAAGCCTACGTCATCCTCTATCGCTCGGGGGTTCCCTTTTCTTTTTCCTTTATTTCCCTATCCTTTTCTATCTCTACCTCTATTTTTCCCTTAACTGTGTTGATTCCACTGGAGTGGGTTACGACCGATCCGGTGTAGGTGTTTTAGCCATCGGGCAACACGTTGTGTAGCGCTGCTACTGTTTCAATTTCCGTCGGAAGGCTGTTGCAACGACGCCTCCGTCGAAGGTCTTACTGTATAAAACAGAGTTGGTACCACCTACCGCGATCGCGATCGCGCTGGCGAGGGTGTTTTTAGCCATCGGGCAACACGTCGGTAGTAGCGCTGCTACACGGTTACGATCCCGTCGGGTAGTGCTGAACAAGCCCCCGTCCAAGACCTTGAATTACACACAAGGTGCGGAAGACG
Organism: Chondrus crispus; assembly: GCF_000350225.1. Lineage (NCBI taxonomy): Eukaryota > Rhodophyta > Florideophyceae > Gigartinales > Gigartinaceae > Chondrus > Chondrus crispus. The sequence continues at coordinate 38,229 of NW_005179083.1, forward strand.
CTCGTCGAGCATTGGCCTTACAACCCAGCGAACCGCGGTTACATCCTCGTAGACAAGCCCAACCCGCACTCGACGAGCGCTCAAGTCTTCACAAGTCTCTACCGCCATCATCCTCCCGGGCCAGGCATCTTTCCTTAACCCCCCTGTCGGAGTTGAGCTACCGTAGGCCGCAAGCCCACACAAGGGGAAAGGGAGTCTCGAACGCTCCGTAGCGCGTGCCATCGGCAGTGGTTGTTGCTGTTGTTGTTTTTCTTCTTTTTGTTTGACCGTCGGACTGTGTTCGCGGCCTGCCAGGCACATTGCACTACAGAGGGGCGCGCGGGCGAGAAGACGAATGCCGTTCGCGTTCGCGCCTCGCCCCGATGGTGAGAGGCGAGAGCGAAGAAAAAGACGAACGGTGCACGCACGGCGCCCCCGCCACCGATGGCGGGCGTCGCGCGAAGAAGAATAAGTACGTCCACGCGTCCGCCCCTCGCCCCGATGGCGGGGGGCACGCGCGAGGAAGAAAACGTACGTCCACGCGTCCGCGCCCTCGCCCCGATGGCCAGGGGCGCGCGCGGACAAGAAGCCGGAGCGCGAGGAGCGTCGGAAAAAGTCTTCGGGGAGCGCCGCGGGCCGAGCTTGCGAGGCCCAGGCGCTGACACGCGCACCGCAGCGCGGTGTGGGCGCGCCGCGCCGTCGACACGGTGGCGAGGGCCGGCAAGGATAAGGATCGTCGTTGCGCGTCGTCGCGCGCCGCGCCCTAGCCACGGTGGCGAGGGCCGACAAAGATAAGGATCGTCGTCGCGCGTCGTCGCGCGCTGCGCCCTAGCCACGGACGGCGAGGGGCATCGAGAAGAACGCGGGCTGCGCGGCCTGCCCTCGCCCCTAGATGGCGAGAGGCATCGAGAAGAACGCGAGCTGCGTGGCCTGCCCTCGCCCGCAGACGGCGAGAGGCATCGAGAAGAACGCGCGCTGCCCGGCCTGCCATCGTCCCCGGATGGCGAGAGGCATCGAGAAGAACACGCGCTGCGCGGCCTGCCCTCGCCCCCGACGGCGAGAGGCACCATGGAGAACAACCGGCGCACGCCGAGCCCCGGCATGCCGGACGGTCCGTACTGTCACAAGTCCTGTCGCGCCGGCCCGCTTTGAAGATCGAGGACACCAATGACGACAGGCCCCCTGTCCTGGAGTCCACGACGGACCTCGTCCCTTATCTCCGGGAACGAGCCGTGAGCAGCCACGAATGAGGAGCTCACCGCGGACGCCTACGCCGCTCTCGGGCCACGACACACGGCGAGGGATCATCAGCGGAGCGTCGCCCGACCCTCCCGCGGCTCGAAGGAAGGCGGGAGAGGGGGCGCGCAAGCGCACGCGTCAGCACGAGGACAATTGCGTTTACTGTGGCAAGAGGCCAAGACAGTCCTTACCTTACCTCTGTCTCTCGTACCGACGGAGGCCGGCGGCCGCGTAGTGGGCTAGCCATCCGAGCGGTTAGCGGTTAGCGTCATTCGGGGTCACGCGGGACCCCGATTCGTAGTGATGCGGAGGACAGTACCCCGGATACAGAGGGGCTTCGACGTCCACCTCCGTGAGGCTGGGCATCGCGAGGCGGACGTCCTGGGCGTCGACGCGCGCCGTCTCGTCGCGAAGATCGTAACCCCGAGACGAAGGAGGGTCGGTCCCGTAGTTCGCATACGCGTCGCGGACTACGGGCGCGATCGGACCGCGAAGAAAAGCACTCCCCGCTGGCGAGGGCATTGACCGGGACGCACGAACACTATCGCGCTTGCGCCGGTAGCGCTCACGGTCGTGCCGCACGCGTTCGTATGCCGCCCGCAGGGACGAAAACTCTTGATGTAACCGCTGTAGTTCCGCCGTCCGCGCCTCCAAGTCGTGACGAAGGCCCCGCGCCTCGTCGCTCCGAGCCAGAAACGAGGCCCCTAGGGTGCTGGTAACCCCACCCACGGTCCACGAACGATGAATGGCCGCACCCAGAGCTCGCGTTAATTCGGGAATGGCTGCCAACTCCTCCTGGGGGAGTACGAGGGAGCGCACGACGCGCGCATGCGCAGGTTCTTGCCTCACTAAGTCAAGAGGCGGGACAGGGAGTAAGACTTGCGTGGGCGTGACGCCCTCCGGGGACCCGTGAGTATTGGAAAAGGGGGTCACGGAAAAAGGATTCGGGACGGAGCCAACGAGATCCGGGCCCACGGCATCGAGGTCCTTGTAGCGCTTTCGTCGGCCACGTCGGCTTTCGGAACCGACGCCTCCCCTCTTCCCCGTATTCCCGACGACCGGGGGGATTGGGGAGGAGCGCGCTACAAAAGCATCACCGGTCGGTTCGTACGAGAGGTAGGAGCTCCGTGTCCCCGTGGTGTAGTCTAGCCACGTCCGATGGTGACGCGCGCTGACTTCCCCGGCGCGAGACATGAGGGCAACCGCGTGACCAAACGTCCACGGGACATGACCCGAGCCGTGCTCTGAAGGGTGACAGGCCACCTCGGGAAGAGTGGAAGCGACCCGCCCCACGAACGTGATGACCGGGCCCGGCCGGAGAAACACCCGCGCGTGCGCATGCACCTCAGCCATAAAGCCGCAGCACACGGACCACGCCCACTCGCGTCGGTAATTGTACGCGAGCCGCGAGTGGGCTGGGTGCTGCCGATCCGCGCAGGCATAACCGAAATGTTTCAACACGGGAGGCAGTAGCGGATGTATGCCCAAAGAGGGAAAAGCGTCCACTACGTCGACGGGGAGCGAGGGGAAATCCTCGGACGACAATCCGGACGCAAAAGACGCCGAACGAACGACACGGCCGTCAGTCTCATCCCTCCCTCGATACGCAGCCCAATCGTAATGCGCGAATCCCACTCCATGAAGGCGCATAAGGGAACAGGACGATTTCTGCGGAGCGACCAACGGCTGTGTGTATGCGAACGGGCGAGGGGAGACGTACAGCGCTGACACTTCGGGTAGTAAGAATCGTCGCGGATCGAACTGCCCCGGACCGGCCAGGTACGAACCCATCCGGTCCACGTACGTCACCTCGGCGACACTGTACGCAAACGAACGATCGCCGGGCAGCTCGTTGGGAAACTGGTATCGGGAACCGCCGCCCTCCTCCATCAGCCGATTCAAGAACGCGGAAGCCTCCTCGGCGCCACCAGTCTCGTAGACCTTCAGGACACGGGCTAAGTCCGGTCGAAGCCACGCCCACGCCACCACCTCCTCTATAGCCACCCCCGAGCGACCCTGACGCCGCCACGTGTACTGGAGGTCGCTGACGGGAAGCAGCGCTAGGTCTACCGATGGCGACCCCAACTACTGGGTCGTGGACTCGCCCTCCCCCTTTCCCACGTCGGCAACAGCTGTTGCCCTAGGGTAGGGCATGGCCGACCGTGCTGGGGACCGGCGAGTCGGACGAGCGGTGCCCTCCGAACCTAGGACCGCTGGCACTGGCGCAGCAGCCGTGTCGCGCGCAATCGCGCCCGCTGTAGCAGGACGTACAGCACCACCAGCGGACGACGCTTTGGTAGGCCGAAAAGACAAGACGGGTCTCCCGGAATCTGAGGCCGGGGCCACGAGCTCGACAGAGACAGTAGACGACCGGCTCCTCGTCATTTGAAAAGGCGGGCGTGTCGTAGTCTCTGCGACGCTCTCGGTACCGCCGGACGCCACGACGGTCGACGGCGACCCCGCCAATACCACAGGAGCAGAGGTCGCGGCCGGAGGTCCGGGCACGGCCGCCGCGACGACAAGCGGCGGCAACGGCAACGGCGGCGGAGATGGGCCCGGAGTTGGGTCGCCCATGTCTATGCCAGGGGACGCGGAGAGTCGAGCGAAGAGGAAGGTGCTGGACGAGCAAATGGGAGCGGCAGGGAAGCGAACAAGTGGAAACCGGCGAGCCACACGGGCAAGGCCAGAGCAGCGGCACGGGGAGTGAAGGGGGCACAGGTCAGCACGGAGGGACACGAGCGAGTGTGACCACCGTTGGGACAGGACAGGCGGAAGAGAAGGAACAAGATCTACAAGCCCAGGAGTGAACGCGGACGTTCACTCTTGAGAGGGCGGTGATGTGGTATAACCCCAAACGGAAATTCGGAAATTAGATTAGGATTAGATCAGCGACAGTAAGGCACGAGCCTTACAGCTACGCGCGCACACACGTGTTCCCCACGTGTACGGGACGCGTACTACACGTGGACTGTCAGCCCCGACGGCTGACAGCGTTACAGTGTCGGTCGACCGGCACTACTGTAGAGTTATGATAGACTACAATGTACATTAAATATGAGCGGACCGCCGGCGGTGGAGGACGACAAGCACAGACTTGTCAAGGATCCTCCACCTTGGTCCACCCGCTTACTTTTAGGTACTTCCGTCCGTCTTACCTAGGAGTCGCACCGCGCGCGGGTTGAGGACGCGCGTAGCACGCCCACGAGCCGGCTCCGCCTCCGCCCGTCGGTACTGGATCGTCACCCAGTACCGCTCCGGGGCGTCGAGGCGTAGAACCGCTCACGCCTGCGCGCGTCCTCCCCGATCCCGCTCTACCACCGCTACCTGGAGCCCGTACTCGGTACCGTGGGTGGGCCGTGCTTCTATCTTCCCGCCGATCGGGGTCTTTCCGAACTGTCAGTACTCACCCCCCTCGTCGTTGCGGGTGATTATACTACAAAACTGTCATCGGACCCTCCGCACAAAAGGGCATTATCATTATATTAATTTTTTCTCAACGAAGACCGGCCTCTCGATGAATTCCCCCGTAGTTGCGATACCGTTCCGGTAGTGAAAACTCGCTCACTGTATTCTTCGATCCTCGTTAGTGAGTGCCGGTCGGGTGGCTCGCGGATGACTCATTCCATGATCTTCTGTCGGTCAGACTCTCTTTTGTCCCACTCGTGTGTTCCCTATCCTCAAGACAAGCTTCTGAAATTTCGCAACTTCTCGTCCCTGGTAGCACTAGAACAAACTCGCTCTTCTTCTCGACTCGATACACGCATGATAAATTAATTGCGAACGACGATTCGCCTGTCTGCCTAGATCAGGACTCGACCCGTACGCGTCACACGACTTGTTCGTCGGTTCCCGCGGCGCGGGGTCTGGCTTCCTACGTACAGTAACCCAAAAAACAAAAACAAAAAAACGCAACCAAAACAAAAACACGGAAGAGAAAAGACTGGAGGGTATTGTAGCGAACGTGTCAGTGTTTCGGCGGCAATATGGCGACGTGGGTGTGGATGTCGATGTCTCTTGGTCCTGCGCAATTCGCCTGAACCGGTACCGCTGGTGATGGTATTATAATATAGAGGAGGGACCACCTCGATCGAGTGACGAGGTCGTGCCGCTGGACACGAGTCACACTCCTGGAAGGGTGCGGTGGCGTCTGTTTTCGCCTATCTGCGAGCTTCTCGTCCTCACTTTGTCACAGGGGGTTCCCTTTTCGTGTCTTCTTATAAACATAAGTTGCGCGTGTTCTCTGCGGCGACCGCCCGATAACGACCCCTTCGTGACGAAACTTCTTGCTCGTCGGGCATGTTGTATGGGGTAAAATCGAGGGTGCGATCGGGGTCGAGTTCGAAGCGAAGGGTTGGGGTCGTGATTTCTTTCTTGGCTCGCGCCTTCTCGTGCGGCTTATCAACCGTACCGCCGGACGGGCTTGGGCGCTTATGCCTTCGGCTGCAACACTCGACAACCACTCCTCGTGCGACCAACAAGTACCACATTTCCCCTTAATTTTGATTAAATTTTGGAAGATTGACCATTGTTCGATTTTCGACTTTCACCTCTATTCCCGCAGCTCTCTGTCGACATCTCTATTTTTTGATTAAATCACGCCCCATGAGGGCCGATCATCGATCCAGGCGTCACTTCGCGTGCGCGCAGCGGCCGCGTGTGATCGTATCCAAGGAGGTAAATTACCTCAACCTGACACTACAGTGGCGCTTCAATTTTCAGTGGGGCGGCGCACGTCTCCCCATTCATGTGCGAAACCCGAAGTAATATTTCCTGACTTATTGCACTTCCCCCCTTCTCCATTTCTTGACCTAGCGACGCTCTCCGTTCCACAGGTTGCAGGCCGTCGCACTGACTTCCACGTGTGCGTCTCCTCATAGGAACTATCCTGCTTGTGCGTGCACGACTTGCGGTGGCAGCTGTAGTTTATTCCGTCGGAAGTATGCCACAACTGTGGTGCGCGGTAGGTGCTCGATTGGCTCCTACGTCGCGTCCTCGGGCGTATAGCCGTACCATTTCACCCGGAGAATTAAGCTCTCCTTGTCGTAGCCGTGGTCCCCGATCTTGTCGATCACATATTCCTGACTCTCGGCTCCTTCTTCCTGCGTGTCCAACTGTCGTTCCCCCTTCCGAAGAGCCAGCGGCTCATCCTCACCCTGCTCTTCCGAACCTTTCATCTCTTGTAGATCGAGTGGGGTGCCCGCAGCTTCCTGATTTACCAACGATCCGTCATCTGTCCTGTCCTTCGCTTGCGCGGCGGGTTCTTCTCGTTCCCCTTCTCGGTTGAGGAATTGTAGCGCTTGTCGTAGCCCGACTATCGGCGTGTAGCCCATGGGACTAGGGGCGAATTTGACTCGTTCTCGCGACACGCGCTCTTCTTGGTCGCCGATGGCAATGACGACCGTATTCTCAGTTGACTTCTTCACTTGATACGGACCCGTAGCCACTTGTGCCAACTTATGTTTCGGCTCGGTGGCCGTGCCTTGCTCTTTCCGAAGGAATACGTATGATCCTGAAGGGATGTCATACTTCGGCTCGCGGAGCCTTGCGTCGAAATTTCGCTTGTAGCGCGCTTGTTCTTTCCGCAAGCTCATACCAGCGCCTTTCATCAGGCTTTCCAACCACGACTGCTATTTCAGGTAGTACGCTCGATTCGAGCTAAATCCTTCCAAACTTGGCTGTGCTTGTAACGCAATGCTTCTCGGCGCCCGAGCTAATACCAGCTCGAACGGCGTGATGTTGGTAGTTCGATGAACTTGCGTGTTGTATGCGAACGTCACGGCGTCGCTAAATAGGTCCCAGTCCTTGGGATGCTCTCCAACATATTTTCGCAACGCGGAAGTCAGCGTGCGGTTAAACCTCTCAACTTGGCCGTTGGCTAGCGGGTGGTACGTTATCGTGAACACATTGCGTATGCCGAGAATTCGACAGACGTTCTGAAAGAACCGGGCCGTGAACTGTGTTCCATTGTCGGACAGCAGCTTGACCGGCGGTCCGTACACGAATACCCAATGGTGAACGAAGGCTTGTGTGATGTGCGCAGCTGACATCTTCTTCAACGGTACGGTTCGTACCAGTTTCGAGTATCCATCGCTGATCACGAGAATATACCGATTTCCTCGTTTAGTTGTAATTAGCTCGCCGAGGATGTCGATGGCGACAAACTCCAGCGGAGCTTTGGGCGTGAACAGCTTCATTTCCTTCGTGTTTCTTCTTAACTTCACCCTTTCCCGCGCACATGCGGCGCAATTCTTCGCGACTGCATAGCAGTCTAGGGCCATCGAAGGCCAGTAGAAATATTTTCTCAATGTCTTGTAAAGTCTCCTGCCTCCCGGGTGGCCTGCCAATTTTGCGCAGTGGCTCAACCCTAGGACGCGGTCCCTTAACGATTGTGGTATCACCACTTGTACAAACTCCGCCGCGGTACGGCATAGAATTCCTTCGAGTTCCTCGGTCTGCATGCTGAACGTTCTCACCTTTCTAGATTCCATTTCTTCCTTGATGCGGTTGCAGAAGGGGTCGACGGCTTGCTCGCGAATGAGCTCCTCCGGAGTGACAGCTTGGAATTGATCGACGCGATCGGGGGCGGTCCCCCCCTTAAGAGCGAAGATGTCGTCTAACGCGTCAAAACTGTCCTCGTCCTCCACTGTACCCTCGGCCGGTTCGGCCATAAAGCATGGAATTTCGTCGTCGATTTCGTCTACGGTTTCTCCGGCGGTCCGTAATCTTGACAGGGCATCAGCTTGGCTGTTAGCCTTGCCCTTCTTGTACTTGATTTCGAAATCAAATTCCGAGAGGCGGAGCCTCCATCGGATTAATCTCCCGCTGGGGTCGGTTACGTTCATCAACCACCTCAATGAGACATGGTCGGTATGCACAATGAAGTGCTCGCCATATAGATATGGTCTTAGAGTCTGTACGGCCCAAATTACCGCTAGACATTCTTTTTCTGATACAGAATAGTTTCTCTCGGCTGCGGATAACGTTCTTGAAAAGAACCCGATGGGTTTACGTTGGGCATCCGGATGCTTTTGAAATAATGCAGCGCCGATTTGATAGTCGCTTGCATCGGTGTCTACCGAGTATGGTAGGTTCTTCTTCGGCAGCGCCAACACCGGTGGCGCCAAGATAGCGTCTTTGAGCTTATGAAAAGATTTTTCGCATAGTTCGTCGAATCCTTCCAACTGGACCGGTTGTCCTTTCTTCAGTAGTTGGTTTAGAGGATGCGCGAATTTCGCATAATGCCGAACGAATCTGCGGTATACATTACAAAGTCCCGAGAAGCTCCTGAGCTGAGTCTGCGTTTGAGGGTACCTCACTTGTTCCAATGCGGCGGTTCGTGCGGTGTCAACTTCCAATGTACCTGGCCGAACGACATGGCCCAGGTACTTGATCTTTTCGACGAAAAATTCGCACTTGCGAAGCTTGAGCTTCACACCTGCCTTCTCCAATACAGAAAGTATTTCATCCACGTGCACGATGTGCTCCTCCCACGACTTGCTAAAAATTATTATGTCATCCAGATACACCAAACAGCATTTCCACCGGAACGGAGAGAGCAGGATATCCATTGCTCTCTGGAACGTCGCTGGCGCGTTGGTTAGCCCGAAGGGCATTCTTGAGAAGCGATACAGACCTGAGTGACACGAAAACGCGGTCTTGTCGCGTTCGCACTCAGGGATAGGCATCTGCCAATATCCCGAGATCGCGTCCAACGCGGAGAAAACCTTGGTGTCACCAAGCGAGTCCAGACACTCATCCATGCGCGGTAAAGGGTACGTGTCCTTTACCGTTACCACGTTTAACCTGCGATAGTCTACGCAAAAGCGTATCGATCCGTCCGGCTTCGGCACTAATAAAACGGGCGACGCCCATTCTGACTGCGCCGGTTCGATGACTCCTGCTTCTAACATCTTCTGAACTTCTTCATCTTCTACTTCGCGGGCTCTAGGCCCGGCCCGATACGGGGCTTGCGCAATTGGCCTTGTATCCGGGGCCAGTTCAATCCTGTGGACCGTGGTGTTGATCTCACTAAGGGTCCCATCCCACATGCGGGAATATATTTTCAACATCCGACGGAATCTTTCGCGCAGCCGGTCCGGCACGTGGCTCAGGTCGAGCTCCTCCACGTCGGGCGGGGGAGGCCCAATCCGCTGCTCCGGCTTCGTAGTTGCCGTCGCGGAGAGCCCTTCCTCCCGTTCTCCTTGTTGGTCCTCGCGATCTTGTTCCGACGGTTCGTACCTTCGCTCGCCCGTAGGCGGCGGGGTGGAATTAGTATATTTTTCCTCATCTCTTTCTTGAATTCCATCGCCCCCTCCGGAGACCAGATGCTTCTTAGATTTTCTCGTCGAGAACCGCCTTACGATCGGAACTTCCGAGAAATCCGCCAACTCAACTGTCCTCTTCCGTGGGTAGATAGCCTCCACGAACCTATCGCAATACTCCGCTCCTAGAATCAGCGGTACCGCGAGCTTCTCGCACACAATAAATTCGGCAGCAGCCACAAATCGTCCGAGTCTCACGGGCATCTTGATGGTTCCGAGAGTCTGGAGTGGCCTGTTGTTCGCGTCGCCAATGTCTTGGGTCGGTCCGTAGGACACTAGAGATTCCATTCCAGCCGGGAGTTCCGATTTTCGCACAAGGTTTGGTCCCGCGCCGGTGTCTAATACAGACAACCCCCGGCTCATCAATCCGACTGTTGGTCCAATGTCCGCGTAAACTTTGTAGTTTTTTCGCGCAAGAACCAAAATCTTCTCGGGACACTCCCTTCGCTTAACCCTGTACCAGGGTCTTCGAACTTCTTCCAGCGGATGATCTCGGGCTCGGCTCAAAATTTTCTTGACTTGGGCTGGCCCTTTGGGCTTATCCACCAATCCAACAACCTCCTCATCGGAGCCTGATTTTCCCTTAGAGACGGGGAACGGGGCCGAGCCCCGGGCACAGTACGTCGGCCCTGTGCCTCTCGCAACTCATGCGAGATTCCCTTCTCTAGTTTTCCTGCCGCTGCGGGTTCCTTCTCACGTCCGACGACGCGGGCCCGCGGCGGGCCCTCTGAAGGGTTGGTTCGGCCTCGGCGTTGGAGCACTCGGCGTGCTCGCCGTCTGCGAATCGAACCAATTCTTGACCTTCAGATAACTCGTCGATGGTATCCCTAAACTCTCCATCGGAGACAACGCCTCAGAATTTTCCAAAACTCGGTGCATTTACCGGAGGGAAGGAATGCACGTTGGCGCGGCGTGCCCCTTTTCGTAACAATGATAGCACACCAGTCCGTGCGTCTTGACGGGATATGGCGGCCTAGGTCCTCCACGGGCCGGCGACCTTCCTTGACGTTGCAGCCTTCCCATCCAGCCTGGCCTTCGGAAAGTCGTACCCTTGTCTTCCATCGGAATGCGCGGCGCCGGCGTGTGGCCGCCCCCCGAAACATCCTCACGGGATCCGTGGGCTCTGAAAACGACTCCGTCGTGTATGTGGGCGTCGGTAAAGTTGACGACTCGCTTGCCCCGTAGTCCTCGTGTCCGTAGCCCTCCGATGGCTCAATAAACTCGCCTTCGGCTACCAATGCTCCTTCATAATGATTTTCGCTGCTTCCGTGCGCACCGCGCTCATCTGACGCGGAGATTGACTCCGCTAAGTGGAAGGCGGCGTGACTTTTACAACCGGGATAAGAAGCCCTCGGCTTTTTACCCGCCCGGAACGTCGACGGCGTCTGAATCGTGACCTTCTTGGTCTTCTTGTCCTTAGCGCGGCTCGCCGAGCCATGCGCCTTCGCGTAATTAACTACTCTCAAAAATGAAACGTCCCGATTGTCTTGCCGGTATTGAGATACCATCGGCTTGATACTCGAATCGAGTCCTTCAATAAACATCGTCATTTGTTCTTCCATCGAATGTACGTTTCCACATCGAATGCTCGCGTCCGTCAGACGGATATAAAATTCCATCTCGTCTTCAGACGGTCTTTGCTGAACTTCTCGAAATGCGAGCACGGCTTGACGGATCGCCTCGTCGGTTGCGAAACTCCTCAACAACCACTGTACGGCCTCCGGCCAAACGGATACCTTTCCGTGATGGGACCCGGCCGTCTGAGACACCGAAGTGTACTGTCTCAAGGCGATGCCGCTTAGAAATTCGGGCAAAAAGCGGATCGCTTGCCCCTCGTTCATTTCTTGAGTATCAAACTCTTGAACTAATTTTGCCAAAAAATCCAACACAAGGACCCCGTCCTCACCTGTGAACGTGTTGTCCTTCTTCACCTTAGGCGGAATATCTCTCCTGATTTTTCGCACGGCGGTCCGCCGGGAACTTGACAAATAGGTCTGCGGGTTCCGCAAGCGGTACGTTCGGTACGAAAGTAATTTCTTGAAGAGGTAGTTGGTCGGATTCAGCTCCTCCAACTCCTCCCATCGCGGCCCGCGTCGCGTTGCGACATCTTCGGGTTCCCCGTCCTTGTCTCTCCGCGAGGCGGACGAAGTGATCCTGCCCCGTCTGGAGGTAATTTTTTTGCCCTGCGAAATTCCTTTTCCTTCCTCTGAACGATGTTCGGAATCGCTGGCATGGTTCGACGAACCGTCGTCACCATCTTCGGAAAGGCCATTCGACTCGGCCATTGAGTCTTGGTCCTCCGGCTCGTCACTACCGTGACTCTCGCTCCGGCGTCGCAGATTCTTCTTCGAAGTCTTCGACTTGGAACTCCGCTGTACCGCGGCCTTGTCCTTCTTCCATCGACGGTCGCCTTCTCGACCCGTTGGGAGCGGGTCTTGCCCGGCGACCTATTCAAGGTCCTTGAGACGATGAGCGGCGCGGTCGAACCTGTCGTCGATACTGCTTCTAAATTTGCCTAAGGACTCCAAAGCTTGATTCGCGTCGCGCCTTGCGTCCTTGACTGAAATTTTCAACGAAGCTAGGACCTCCGGCTCCAGACCGTCGGTCGCCTCACCTCGCTCCTTCTCGACGAGATCCACTCGAGCCGATAGCTCTCCTAAAACGGTGTGGAACTCGGATGCTTGCAACTCCAGTTGCTTCCGGACGAGGGCTAATTCAGCCTCGAGATTTTTCGTCATCTCTTGGCGAATTTCCTCGCCCATCTTCTCGAACCTGTAGGATAGGTTATCCTTGTCGGCTTCAATCCCCGTCGTGGATTCTTGACCTTCGGGATCCGTGGCCGTATTGGCCTGGCTTCGGGTGCGAGGACCTCGCGGGATCCTCGACGCCCTTGCCGATCCACTCCTACTCGCCCCGGGACCGACGTCCCCGGGTGCGCTTGTCGACATCGCTCGTACGAGCGAACCTACAAAAAAAGGTTACAAACAAAAATAAAAAAGAGACTCCGTTACCCAGACCACTTTGGTAGTCCAACACCAGACCGAGGCTGTCGTCGACACAATTCTAGGTCGGGAGACCACTTTTGTAGTGCAATGTGCCTGGCAGGCCGCGAACACAGTCCGACGGTCAAACAAAAAGAAGAAAAACAACAACAGCAACAACCACTGCCGATGGCACGCGCTACGGAGCGTTCGAGACTCCCTTTCCCCTTGTGTGGGCTTGCAGCCCACGGTAGCTCAACTCCGACGGGGGGGGGGGGGTTAAGGAAAGATGCCCGGCCCGGGAGGATGATGGTGGTGGAGACTTGTGAAGACTTGAGCGCTCGACGAGTGCGGGTTGGGCTTGTCTACGAGGATGTAACCGCGGTTCGCTGGGTTGTAAGGCCAATGCTCGACGAGCGTCTTCAGCACCTTGTGTGTAATTCAAGGTCTTCGACGGGGGCTTGTTCAGCACTACCCGACGGGATCGTAACCGTGTAGCAACGCTACTACCGACGTGTTGCCCGATGGCTAAAAACACCGTCACCGGCGCGATCGCGATCGCGGTAGGCGGTACCAACTCTGTCTTATACAGTAAGACCTTCGACGGAGGCGTCGTTGCAACAGCCTTCCGACGGAACTTGAAACAGTAGCAGCGCTACACAACGTGCTGCCCGATGGCTAAAACACCTACACCGGAACGGTCGCAACCAACTCCAGTGGAACCAACACAATTAAGGGAAAAATAGAGGTAGAGATAGAACAGAATAGGGAAATAAAGGAAAAAGAAAGGGGAACCCCGGAGCGCAAAGGATAACGTAATCTGTGGTAAAAGGGAGCGTCTTGGGAAAGACGGACTTCGACCAAGGCGATATTCAACTCTGGCAACTCGGGTTACCATTACTGACTTGGTGGTCAGAGGGCTAAGGTATATATCGCCCCGCCGGAGCCACTACAGTAGCTCGCGGCGCTAGATCCTAGATCTAATCTAGTGTCAGCAAAATTAATGCCAACTAATTAACTAAATAAAATAAAATAATTAAAAATTAAAACTGTGCAATTATTCACACGTGTGTCCCCCAACCCGGACCACTTTTCATATCCAATTATTTTCCTTTCTTTTCACCCCCCTTTTCAGATGCGTATTGCACTACACTTCGCTTTGGTCTGCCTGTTTTTGACCTTCTTTGGGCCGCGGCGTATTTTTCTTTGACGCTTAGGTGTCGTCTTTGTGCGTTTGTTCGCCTTGGGAATTGCCTGTGTTTTCTTTGGCTCCTCTTTGTTGCCGTGGTGTGGAACACTGCGTTGACCGAGTGGCATGGGTCCTGCTGTTTGTAGTACGGCTTGAGGTCGACTGCACGAATTTTCTGGTATTGCCTTGTGGCAATGGTTTGGATGCAGACGTGAGTGTGGTCCAGGCCGTACATGTATCTGACGGGAGTGGCCCGTGTGTCGAGTTTGGGTCGGTTTGGTTTTAGTGTGAGTACGTAACCAATTTGCCCGAAGGTGAACAGTTTCCTGATTTGTAGTGGTTCACCGTACCACGCTGTGTGTGGGATGCCCTTGAGTCCGTGATGATACGTGAGGTTATATTTAAATATTGCGTCCTCAAGTGCGTCTTGCCAGTGCGTGTCATCGAGCTGGCTGTGCTTTAGTGTCGCTCTTACCTTATCCATGAGTGTTCTATTGATCCATTCGACCATGGCGTTCTACTTTGGGGTATATGGCGTTGTCGGTCTGAACTCTATTCCTCGTTGTCGGAGTTTCTCTTGGAGGGCTTTTGCAATGTACTCCTTTGCATTGTCCGTCACTAGCAGTCGCGGGTAGTTTCTGTGCTGTGATGCTATGTGGTCGACGGCTTCTATCACTGTGCTGGGTACTTGGGCTCTGTTTGGGATGCAGGATACCCATACGTATCTGCTGGCCGTGTCTATCATGGTGAGGAAGTACCGTGCGTTGTGTCTAGACATTGGATTAATGGGGCCGGTGACATCCGACGAAATGCTGTCTCCTGAGTGTGCTGCGTGTTCGGTGCGTGGGTGTGGTCGTGTTGCTGTTTTCCCATGTATACAGCCGCCGCACGTAATTTTTGCACTGTGGTTCGTGAGGCCTTTCGGCATTGTCGGTAGGAGCCCATGCTTGGGCATGATTGATATTGTTTTGGGGTGGGCATGCCCTAGGTTTAGGAGCCGTTCGGGGAACAGTTGTTGCTGCGTAGTTCGTTTGGCTTTCTGTTGTCGTGGTGCAACTGCCGTGCTGAGGGTGGGGTCAGTGCAGGTCGTGCTGCGAAGGGGAGGAAGTCGTGGGGGTTTTGTGGTTGTGTCTCCTTCGTGGTGGCTCGTCTGGGTTGTGGTTTGGGTCGTTGGATTTTTTGGTGATGGTTTTACGAGTATAGTACGTGCGCCATTGGCTTGTGCAGTTTGTGGTTTAGTGACGAATTGGTATTGAACTTGTCTGTATGTTGCCGACAGGGTGGCTGCAGGTTGCTTGGTTGGCTTGTGTAGCCATGCTTGCGTCCTTGTGTAGGTGACGTCGCCGAATGCTGTTAGATCGTGGACTGATAACAGACTGTCCTTGATCTGTGGCGCATGTACGGCGTTGATGGTGATTTCCTTATTCTTCTGCTGTATCTGTATTTTTCCAGTGTGAGTGATGCGTGTTTTGTGCCCGCTCGTGTTCTGTGTTAGTGTCCCGTTGCTCGGTCGCATTGTGGCATGGGGTTGTGCGGTGTGCGTAGGATGAGCTGCGGAGTCTAATATGTCTTGGTGCTTACCGTCTTGCTCCTCGTGTTGATCAGCGAATACACCTTCCAGGAATTGGAGGCGTTCATACAACTCGTGTATGTCGCTGTCTGCGTGGTCTCTGTTTGCTGTGGCCTGGTATGCGCTAGTGTTGGTCTGGTATCAGCGTGGTCTACGGGTTTGGCAGTCTAGAGTGTTGTGTGTGATGGTGCCGTGTATGTTGCACCATTTGCCGTCGTGCCCTTTTGGTTTGTTATATTGTGTTGGGGCTGTTGTCGCTTTGAGCGGTCGGGGGTATCAACGGGGTTGGCGTGTGTACGTTTTCCGTGGATATTTGTAGCTGCTGGCGCTCTGTGCTGGCGGTGCTCGTGCTTGTATGATCTGTGCTTGTTGGATGGTGTTTGTGAATTCTCTGATCGTGTTGGGTGAGTGTGTCGCCATTATTATGGCTACGGTGTGTATTTCTGGGTGTTGGGACAGTCTATGGATCATGTATCGCACTGTCGTCCTTTCCGAGTCGATGTTCGGATAGCCGGATATTTTCATGCGGTGTCGGATGTCTTGGTGCTTTTGGATGTATTCTGTGAGCTCTTGGTTCGGACGGAATGTTTCGTTCCTTGCCTCGGCGTCCAGGATCTCGTGGTTCTCGATGGATGAAATGTCTATATTTTGTCTGATTATACTACAAATGGTATGGGGGTCGTACCGTAGGATGTGTGGCGGGACGAGTCTGATGGTCTCGTCTCTCATGCTTTTGCATAATGGATTGGCGCAGCAGATCGCCTTTTTGTTGCTGTTGTGTTTCTTCGGCGGGGTCTGCTTCTGCTTGTCTCGTGTTGGTGAGATGGGATTGCGCATCAATGGTGCGTGCATAGATCTCAAGTGCATCGTACCAGAATGGGAAGTTGGTGGTCAATAGCTTAGGAAGTTGTCCCTGGGGGTGGCTCACGGGTTGACTCATGTAGAGATCTGCGTGCGTTGTGAGAACGAGGCGGGTTAGTTGTCGCATTAGTGGTGCGGTTTTCTGTCAGCGCTGCTCGTCGTCGTTCGCGTTTTTTTCGTCCCGGTGGCGAGGGTGCATGTTGGACGGATCTATGTCAGTGGTTAGTTGTGTGGCTCATAACTTGTGATGCCATGAACACCGATGGCCCTCTCTCCCCTGGGGGGAGGGCGGCCGGCGGTAACTTTATGTGCTGAGTTGTCGTGCCCTATGTGCCTGTGTCTTATCTACTGTGCTGACCTATCTGGATGGAACCACATACACACGACAAAAAGGGATGCCTTCTCTCATATGAGGTCAATGGTCGCCTAGCTGGTGCTTATCCGACCAATTGTTATCATAACATATAAATCTTCGAATTTTATTTCTATTCAACTTTGATGTCCACGGTTTCATTTTTTCTTTTAGAGGTTCACTCCTTTTATAACTTTTCTGAAGTTAGAACGGAATAGAAAGCACTCTACGGAATGTTTCTATGGTATTGATATAAAATTAGCCCACAGAAATATACTTACAGTAAGCTGACGTTTTCTTTTGAACACCTTTATGTGCGTCAGCGATTTAGTTTTCGCTCGAATTGACGAGAAGGTGCGTTTCTTGTGTGGGTGGATTTATAGTTTCAAAAAATATATGTTAAATATTGCTTTGCGTTGTCTAGAAAAAATGAGAAGCTTTTGTCCTTATATGATGACATTATTCAACCTATTTTCTTCTTGACTTCCGCATCGTCGACCAGAAAGAAAAGATATCCCCGCCACCGTACTTGAATTATGACATGGGGACAGAAAGAACTTTGTGAGAATTGCATGTTTTTCGTAGTCATTTTTAGATATGTCTGGAAAAGAAGCTTTTTAAACCATCGTAAAACCCCATGTAAAATAACTTCGAAACCAAAAACACCATTTTAACAAGGGAATCATGTACATAGTGTGAATTACATTCTCAATCTTCCTGAGTATTCAAAGCTGAAGTCCCGCTGTTCTGCAAGATGTTATTGGCAAATACAAGTGCGTTAAGGAAATGGTGTCCAAGATAGCTTTTTAAATGATCAATTTAATGTATATATATTTTTTCAAAAATAGAGCTGTCCTTATATGGGACACCGCCGTCCTCATATGAGAACAAGCCCCGGTCGGATAGACACTAGAATCAACAACCACGTTCTTTATCTGTAGTAATGGCCTTCTGTTTACAAAACACAGAAGATAAAAAAATCCTCATATCAGGACAAACGGTCCTATAGACACTAAGCATAGTTGAACGTGCTTTGGAAAATTGCACTCACGTTGAAAGAATATAGGGGATTTCATTTTGACCTTTAGGACAAGAACTTACATCATACCTGCTCTCCCAAGTTTCAAATATCTTGGTCACGTCTTTCATGCAGTTCTAAGTTATTAATTTCTATGTAGTCCGCAGGAGCATCTTTTTGAATCTGGTTCCATCTCCGGAAAATACAACAAAAGATCTCTTAGTATTGGCTTGCAACTCAAAACTTCCCATCCCCTACTATCACAGACTCAATTTAGGTCTTTTCCTTGTGCAGCGTGCAACAGCCTATTAAAAAGATGGGAATTTCTGGACATGGCCGTCATAATGACCACGTAAATGGACATCAGCGTAAACAGTGAGATTTAACTGCAGTTCGGTGTTACGAGTTACTACTATACGACATGGTCGCCGCAGTTGATCTAGGAGTGGTTAAAAGTGGACATATAAAAGTATGGCAAAACGGTGCTGGTGCTCAAATAGTAATGGCAATGCAGGCGGCAATGCTTCGCAATGGAAAACGGTGGTTTTATAATGTATAATGGCGGAGGGAGAACATAGCTGACATGAAATGGCAAATGATGTATACTGCAGAAGCGAATGGCCAAGGTAGGGCGCTGTCGGGTGCGACACACTCGTAAGTATGGGTATCGACGGCGGTGGTGAATGTCCGACGGCGACGGGAATATTCTTACATACATTTCGCAACAAAATGCCGAAATATTCGCCTCTTCGTATTGTCACCGCCAGGTTTGGTGTACCGATTACCGATGAAGTCCGAGAATGGACCGCAGCCGCCAATTAATTTCGCTATGTGTATCGTTTCGAAAAAAATGGGAGTTGAAATGCACTGTTTGCAATGAAAATCCAGGATGTGTGACACCAAGTTCCATTAAAATTGTGATGTGTACTGCTATCCCAGAAATTATGGTGTGCTGATGACCGAAAAAGACTAAAATGTAAATTGTGTACAGTGATTCGCTTTCATGTTGAGGATTATGTTGACTCATTGCCATTGCATGAAATATGCGGACCTCCTGCCAATACGATTTGACATATTCCCGTCGCCGTCGGACATTCACCACCGCCGTCGATACCCATACTTACGAGTGTGTCGCACCCGACAGCGCCCTACCTTGGCCATTCGCTTCTGCAGTATACATCATTTGCCATTTCATGTCAGCTATGTTCTCCCTCCGCCATTATACATTATAAAACCACCGTTTTCCATTGCGAAGCATTGCCGCCTGCATTGCCATTACTATTTGAGCACCAGCACCGTTTTGCCATACTTTTATATGTCCACTTTTAACCACTCCTAGATCAACTGCGGCGACCATGTCGTATTGTAGTAACTCGTAACACCGAACTGCAGTTAAATCTCACTGTTTACGCTGATGTCCATTTACGTGGTCATTATGACGGCCATGTCCAGAAATTTCTTTAATTGTCAGCGGTACTGCCCAGAGATTGACATGAATGCAGAAGGAAATTCAAGAAAAGGTGCAGAGTGTAAACATGATATGACGATTTAAAAATGATGTAGAGTCCCTCGATCCTGTCTCATCTACGAAATTATATTTTATTATACCATTTCGAATGAGACGCAGCTTTAATGCGTTTATGTCTTCCCTGTGATCATTGTCAAGCACATTTTCACCACAGTGATGAGAAAAGATGACATACATTTGATGCCATCACCTCATGCATTTAGCTTTTTAAAAAATACGGTGTTACATAATTTACTGTACAGCGATGTGTTTCCACCAAGGAGTAAGGCGAGGCGGAAATTATTCGGAACCTGGGAACAGCTGTGGATGAAGGCGGAACGGAGGATAAGACAAGCTATTGTTCCATGCGGCCGACAAGCGGCCAAAGCACACGCTGGCAAGTGGCACGCTTACACAAAGTAGTAATGGTGTGGCTTTTTTATTCGCTGCACCAAGACTTTGGATGTAAAGAATTAATTGGCGTTCTTATACAATTTCTTCGTCGTTACCCAATCCAGACGAACCGCCGAGAAACTTTGCGCTGCCAGAACATGTTCGTGTTGTGTGCCTCAGGTGCAAATTTGAGTGGGGGGGGGGGGGGGGGCGGTGGTTGTTGTAGGGCGAAAAGTTGGTTTAACTTGGCGTATCCAAATAGAAAGAAGACGCGCGACGCGTCTGATCATCTGGCTTCTGACCCCTCCGGTGAGGGAAAGTGCTCCCAATTTCATATCAATATACTCATAACGTAGTAGCCTAAACGACGTTTTGATACACTACAGCCTTTCGACGACAGTTTGGGCTGTCTGCTAACTGGGAGATGGAAATGATTGGGGTCGTGGCTTTGCAAGACCTACAGAGAGAGCTTCTCTCGCATGAAGTCGAGCATGGAGAACCTATGCTTTGCATTCATTCACGACGGTGAGCGGAGGTAGGTGAAGGCGCCTGGCCGTAAGTGGGGTGCAGTCTGGTTGTCCTCGCTGCTATACATGCACACGAAAATAGTTGCATTGCTGGTATGCCACCAGAGACTTTCATTCGGGCCAAATATACTGATTCATTGTTCGCAGGACCGACGAAGCTCTTATGGCTGTGCCTTCTGTACGACTGCTTCCGACGGAGGGGGGAGGCAACACGGAGGTACGGAGACTTGGACCTCACTCGCCGTCCTTGGCCTCATCCAATCGAACAGATGGTTCCAATCTCATATCATCGTCACTTTCTCCACGCATTCTCGCAGGTCCACGAGCCATCAGGGCAATGCCCTGCTCCACGACGTAAGGCACATCCCTGCACGTTCCTTTTTTTATCCTGCCTGTCTGTTCTCCATCACTCTTTATTCTGATTTCTACCTTTCCGCGCCCATTCCAACCCCACGCCAAGATCCCTTAGCTCTCACCGGTACATAAACAGAAAACGATCTGCCCTCCACGAAGGTTCCTGTACACCACCTCGTTCCCTTTCAAATTCAACAAGGCTCCTTCCCCGCAACTGTGCTAATCCCAAGCCTCTAACACAACATGGTATCGATTGTCAATGTAATCGCTCTGGTTGCCCTCCTGGCCCTTGCCAAGGCCTCCATCGTGTCCCCTCTCCACAAGACTGATGGTATCCGCGCTTCCAACCAACTCCCTCTGTTGAATCTTTCCGCGAAGATGGAGATGGACGGGGAGATCCTGGCTGATTTGATACCCACATCACCAGAATCGGAGCCTCCCATGGAGAAGCAGCCGCTCTTCGTTTTCAGGAACAGCACCGTTGGGTTCACTCGCATTTCTGGTGCTGGCGTGTCCGTCACCAGCGGCGCAGGAGCATCACTCGGCTTCTCCTTTTCAATAGAGGCTTTAAACGCAACTCTTCTTCAGGAGAATTCTGTGGTGTTCAGGAGACGACTCACAATGGAGGAGAATGTATCTTACACAGAGCTTGTTAGAAACTACTCAGGTGGTTTGAACATGCCGTTTATGGAGACTATTGGCGCTAACCTCGACATGAACGTTACTCGCGATGACCTTACCGAGTCGTTCAATTCTCAAAGCAATTACAATAGCAAGGCCAGGGCCGCCAGGAACGTCTTGACAGCTGACCCTCCGACGATGCTGACTCTCTCTGGTTCTATCATGGTCTCAGGGAACAGTATCATTCCGAAGACGTTCTTTCCCTTCGCGAAGGTTGCCCAAGTGCAGCTCAATAACGGGACCTCTGTTGTTGTGGTGTCGACCGATCCTAAGGACATCGTCGCAGCAACTGCCGAGGGCTTCACCACCGAAAGCGCCCCTGTGCCTGAGGAGTAATTCCCCGACATGTGCCCCTGAATGGCTTGGACAGGGATATATTTACTCTTTGACTCCCAGCTCCCTACACAAAGTCCAGCCTTTAGATTGCACAACGTCACTAACATCTGGGGAGTAGATTTACACCAAATTAGCGTAGTAAAGTAAAAGCGCAGACACATTTCTGCGCAAGACCGGCGCAATACATGATGTACATCTACTTCATTCGGTCCGCATGAATCTTGATTCTTTCTGTTCGTCGCAATTGAGCCACATCGAGGTGAGATCTTGGTAAATCTGTCAACGTGTTTACAGCTCCGATTCGTCCGGTATGAAGTGGAGGGACTAGCGAAAAAATCGTGCCACTTGATCAAATCGTACTGTAACATCCAGGACTCTCTTACGATATGCATAGCCCTATTCACGATATGATGAAGATGAGCAGTGATTTGTTTGGGAAAAACTTCTGCCCGTTCCGTTCTCTTCTTGGAAAGTAAGTTCACATGAAGAAAAGGGCCGATTGGTGTAGCTCAGAAGGAATTTTAGTTCTTGAAAACATTGCGACCTTGCATAGCGAATAAGTGTGTGTAGCACCTTACAGTCTCACAAGTACTTTAAAATCGACTACTCTTAACGAGGTTTGCAACAAACTTTGTTCGTCATTGTCCCGTTGTGATGGAACTAATTTTTAGTGCAGAGCTATCCAAGGCGCTAAGAAAAACGGTCTCCGGTAGTATTGTTGCTATCATTCCTCCCTGACAGTGTACGAATCTGCTCCCGAGCTCAGGATTGTACCGTCTCCTGTGCCGACGGATACATCAGAGGGATTCGACGATATGATTACTACACGTTCTCCGTTCGAGAGAAGGACATCTGCGGCGCGGAATAATGGAAAGACGGTGGTGGGAACGGCGCTCGTTCCACTTGCAGTTATTTCTCCAGTGAGGCGCACTCTCGTCGGTAGCTGATTCTCCAAGATCCTTCTACCCGCACGTGTCTTTGACGGACAATTCTCCACACTGTCACATCCTTCTCTCAAATCCGAAAGCGACACATCCGTAGCTAAATTGGCGTTAAGAAATTCCATGAACGGAATGTCTAGTGATTCTTCGTACTCGGTCACGAGAGCCTCATACTGAGCCACCTCCCCTCCGACTAATGTGGTCTTGAAAGGTTCATCCATGGCTGCCAGAACGCTGGCATGGACAGCTGTAACTGGGATGTCGAATGACAGGGTCGCAGATGCTCCCGTAGTGACTGAAAGTCCTATCCGGCTCAGCGGAAAGAACCTCACAGTGCTCTCTTGGATAACAAACCCGTCGTCCTCGATGGAGGCTGGTGCTGACGCTGGAGTTGCAGCAGGGATAGGCGGTGAGAGAGATGTTGGCGCAGATGACGGAGATGATGTCGGCTCCGAAGACGGGGCAGATGAGGGCGCGGATGACGAAGATGTTGTCGGTTCAGATGACGGAGATGCTGCTGGCTCAGATGACGGAGATGCCGCCGGCCCGGATGACTGAGCTGCTGCCGGCCCAGATGACTGAGCTGCTGCCGGCCCGGATGACTGAGCTGCTACCGGCCCAGATGACTGAGCTGCTGCAGCCTCAGACGAAGGAGATGAACTCGGATTCGCAGGATTGGCAGATGAGGATGGGCTCAAGACTGCCACAGGTGAGGTAGACGGTCTCTGCTGGCTCTTGTTATGGTTGTAGTTTGGATAATAGTTGTTATATTTAGTCTTCCTGCGAGGTGAACTACGGAACGTGTGCGTTGACGACCTTTCAAGAACTTGTCCATTTCGTTGATCCAATTCGGTGAGCATCTCATCTTTCGGCTGGCGACCAGCGCCTAAGACTGCAAGCAAAAGGGAAACCAGGACAAAAACTCGAATTGCCATGGTAGTAGTCATATTCAGCGACAGCTGTGAAGATGATGTGCGAGAGGCGATGTCTCGGGAGACTCTTGTCGGCGATATATAGTGAAACGAGAGAGGGGGCTGCGATTTGAAGGGCAAAGTGTGAAAAGGTCAGACGAAGGATTTGGCCACAATTGTGAGCTAATGAGCACGCTCTTTCCGGGGAGCACACAGACTGCAGTAAAATATGAAGATTTCGCGAAGTTCGGAGACAGAAGACTTTGCACACGGATGTGTGAAGCCAATTGTCCACGCGCAGTGTCAAGCAGGATGATGTATTCTCGGACTTCTAATCCGCTGAGGGAAGAACGGACACATACCTGGGACTGTCTTCCAATGCGTGTCAGCGTCCCGACATGTAATGGTTCTTCTCGCTTGAGGTTGTTCAGAACACGAAAGGAAGGAGAAAATGGAGATACCTTTTAGCTTCACGGGGTGGCGAAGGGTGGAGGGTTACGTTTCTCGTTGCGTGGCGAGCGAAGCCGAGGTATTCACTCTTTAGTTATCAAAGTGCAAAATAGGGCATGTTGGGGACGCACTAGCGCATGCGTAGCGTGTTGTTGCCACCCCCCCTCTCTTGTCAATGATGACAATGAAAAAGTCAACATCCACAATGCCAATGCTGGCACATGGGTGGGTTACGGCTGTGCGCAACAGGACAAAATATTAAAATATTGCAAAGGCACCGCTTTCCCTGCGGTGACAAAACATGATTAAGCGGTGTTACGTAGCACCAAGGTGTCCAGGATCTTTTGCTGCTCTCTTGTTATAAGATTAACATGTGTGAGCGGTAAATGTGGAGCAAGACGGCAGTACGTAAGGATATGGTAAGATAGAAACAACCAAGAAAAAAGATATCGGTATGTAAAAGTGTCTTCTACGGTCCAAGTTCTTGTTCATGCCCTGGCGTGGTGTCGCGTGTTTAAAAGCATCCCTGAATAGTGCAGGTGTGAGCATGGCACAAAAAAGGTGCTAAAAAGGTACAAAAAAGGACATTCATAGCGTATAGCGGCGGACTCAGATATGCAGCCACGCTGAGATAACAGTTGATGCGAGCTTCAAGACCTACGCCGAAATCCTATCTCACGTGATTGCGATTCTCGTCGTGCACGTGCCAAAGTTTGTGAGTACTGTAGTCGTCTTTTTTGGTACAGAAACTTGGGCTCACAGCCACGGAAAGGAGAGAGGAGCCATTATGCACTGATGGCAAGACAAAGTTGAGGGAAGGTAATGTTACAAAAAACGGTGAGACTACCCTTCGAAGGGTAGTTTCTATCCCTTTCTGTAATTAGTCTTGATATTCTCTGCAGGTCGTATGAGACACGCAAACTTCCTACAGTACAGGACAAAGATGAATTGATTGCCGTTGAAAGTTTCAACTTGAAACCCTAACCGAACGGCGTTCGGTTTGTCGTATCTTGCACATGGGCATGAACGAATTAGGAAATGCAGGTGTTCGTAGAACAAGCGTTGCTTGTTGGACTAGAATATGTGGAGCACTTGTGTGTGGGCGCTCTTTACTTTTGGGGCGTGTGTGGTTTTATAAAAAAAACCCGCCTGTGACGCCCTGTACTGTGTACGAGGGGTACAGTAGCCTTGAAGGGTTAGCAGTTGAGTGGCAACGTTGAAAAGAGCCCTGCTGTCGATTCAGAGAATATTGTACATGACCAGAGGGGCCTGTCCAGCGGAACAGCTGTAGTTGGTCCTGCTCCTGGGAGCAGGACCAGGCCATAGCGTGAAACTCCAGTGTTGGAATTTCCTATCAAAGACCGTAGAAGAAAACACCCATCGCAACCAAAAGGATGCGACTCCACGTGGGGCGCGGATTCGTTGATGCGCCTTCAGCTCTTAACACGACTTGAAAACCTTGTCACGAGAATGCGATTCCGGTAGGTTAATATTAACCTAGTAAGAAAAGGGTAGTTTTTGCCAAAACGCTTCGTCGAAGCTTGCAAGGTGCGGAACCCAATGAAAAGGAGAAGCATGTGCACAAAGTTAGCGTCAAAGTGGTTGGAAACCAATGCCTGGAATGTCGGCGAGGGTATCGAACAAGCTCGGATTTTCCATTCGTTGCGGGCGTTGCCTCGCATCGCACATCCCCAAAGGCCGGGATGGCTCAACATGGAAGAAGGAAATAAATTACCTTGCATGGGCGGTGCATGAGAAAATTGTTGCAAGTTGGCTTGTGATCTATTTTCGACGATGGCGGGATAGAGGATAGAATCTTACCGATTTCCATGGCACGCCGCCATTGGTTTGCCAAGATTGTCAATATCAAGATTGTGTAGGATATCTCGTGAGCAGCGCTCTTATTGACTGTGTTTTATTATTTCAATCCTCTTGCTGTTGCCAAGTACACGTCGCCAATGACTGATCGCCAATACCATTCTCTCCTCACCCACTGAAAAAATGCTGTACAATGTAGTCAAAAACCTGTGATTTTGACCCCGTTAAAGCTATACAATCCTAGTATGACAAACGCGCGAAGACCCCTATCCGAGGCTACAATTGTTAGTCGCGGATTTCCCATATTCCACCCACTCCTCACCCACTCCTCAACAACGGGTCTTAGCTCTGTTGTAAATAAAGATGTAAGGTAAGATTTATGATAAGGTACACATTAAGTCAACCGCTCTTCATTCCATCCATGGCGTTCCGGCCTTCGGTGTCATGAGACATGAGACCCTCCGCTCCCTTATTGAGCGGCTCAGTATCATCACAGCTGTCCTCACAGATTAGCCGCGTCAGAGAAATTGTTGTCATGGCAAATAGCCACCGGTTGTACAGTACACTTCGGCTGCGACTCAGGGCCGTTCCTAACGAAGAGTTCGGTGTGCTAGCACGCAAGGACCCTGACATTTGGCATGAATGGATTGGTTGAACGGGAGTAAAAGCATTTCCAATAATTTTTCAACCAATAAATTCATGCCAAGTTTCAGGGTGCTCGGGTGCTGGCACGGCGAACTCTTCGTTAGGAACGGTCGTTAGGAACGGCCCTCAGCAGGCAGTTGCTGCACACGTTCGAAAGGCTTGGATCAGAGAGGTTGGAACAGAGTGTGTGGAACGTGGGGTGGAAAATGGTTCGGAAACGTTGCACAGCCAAAAGAAACTCAATCTCCAACGATGCGATTACATCCCCAGAGAGAGGCCACGGCAGACATGGATCCGACATGGATGGAGACAGCATAGGTGAGGAACAAAAGATCAAGGAAAGGCGGGGCATGATGGCAAGTACCCGGAACGGGGACGGTGACATGCGGTCATGCAGGCGCAAAACCGAGCAAGTGGGGGGAGTTGTTCCAAGTCTAAAACTTATTGGATTAATTTTTTGTGCAAATATTGTATAATGATGTCCAGTTTACTATGAAGCATGCGCGCAGGGGATGCATTCCCTCGACGCAAAAAATAATTACACGGCAGAAAGTTATTACAATGCGAAGACGAGTTGGCTACTTAGCCTAGCCGCACAGGATGTCGACGAGCTCGGGAACCTTTTGCGGGAGCTCTTTGAAGGTGCTGGGGAAGTAGAAGCTGGCCGTGGCGACGATGGGCGTGAGCTGCGAGTGGTCGACATCGGCGCCGATGCCAACGGCCATGATAGCCGCGGATCCGTTGCGGTTGATGGCGCCCGCGAGCTCCGAGGTGGGGTTGCCGACGGTCCTGGCGCCGTCGGACAGGACGATGATGACGTTCTTTCCCTTCCTGTCGCCGACGAGGGCGAAGCAAGCGCTGAGCCCCTCGTAGACGTTGGTGCGTCCGAAGGGCGGCACCATGCCGACGAGCGAGGCGATGAAGAGCGGGAGCCTCTGCGTGCCCTTCTCGATGACAGTGGCAACGTCCGAGAAGCCGACGGCCGAGTAGCGCACGTCGCGCCGGCGGTTGTCCAGCGCGGCCGCGATGCCGATGACAAACTCCACCTCCGTGCCGTAGTGCGCCTCGACCGACCCGCTCTGGTCTATCGCGAAGCACACGTTGTTGATCGGGCACTGGTCCCTGCGCCGAACGCGCGCGGCCGGCCGCAGCGCGGACGACGTCGCCACGGCGACCACGCACAGACACAGCGAAAGCCGCAGCAGCGGCGCGGAGCGCGGCATTACGGAAAGGGGCGTTTTGGGGGGGGGGAGTTGCGGCTGGGTGCTTAGGGCAGAGAGTGGATGGGGTGGCTGGCAGCGAGGTGTGCGGTTTCCTCCTTTCCCCCCCCCACTTTGCCGCAGGGGCGGGGCGCGCTTGTTTAAATACCCCTATACCCCGCACCGGGG